>NC_136808.1:60242495-60272495 GCF_951216825.1 Electrona antarctica | reverse complement strand
CACACACGCGCACACACACACACACATCAAGAACGTAAATACAATCTATGCTATGTGAAGCTACAGGCAGAAGCATACATTGTGTAGCAGGCATGGTTGTGGTTCTACTCTCCTGCCTGCTGGTGGGTTAAATGTATCCATATGGCAATAATCGTATCGTATTCCTTGTCGATAATCGTGTCGTATAGTTCCTTGCCTTTTTGTCTAAAACTCTAAATGTTATCCACCAAGTTTTTCAATTTGATTTGGAAACTTAAAAAAATTCTGACAATACTGTACATCTGGCATAACATTGGCAATCGGTGGTCTAGGACAGGGGTTCTCAACGTTTTTGGCCCGGGGACCCCCGGAAATGCTTTGGCAATGTCTCGGGACCCCCGCCCTGCCCCCTCCCGACCCCCAATATAAATTGACTGCTACAATAACCTTAACCCATTTTGGGCGGGAACCCCTTTTGGTGTTTTAAGCATTATGTTATAATTTAGCTATTGAAAAATAGCAGATCTACAAGCTCATAGCGCGCCACCGAGTGGCGCGCTACGAGCTTGTAGGTCTGCTATTTTTGAAAAATCGTGAAAATAAACATTTAATTTTTATTTATTTTTTTTAATAATTTGGGGACCCCCTAAAATAATTTGGCGACCCCCCGAGGGGTCGCGACCCACGGGTTGAGAACCCCTGGTCTAGGACTCTGTATCGTGATACTTATCGATCGTGAGGTTTTTGGCCCTCAGGGCCGGCCGGATTAACACCTCTGAGGGCCCCTGGGCACGTGCCCAAAGTGCCCATATGGTAGATCCGGCCCTGCCTGCCCTAATAGTCATTATTTGGAATTAGAGATGTCTGGGGTACTGTATCGGTATCGGAAAAGTATCGTATCGGCCCTTTTTGGTCATATGGGGTCATATCGGTATCGGCGGATATGCCAGCCACCACTATGGCAGGTAAATATAATGCTGGGGCATGTGGAGTTTGCTTTGGATTTGCCCAAACTGCAAAACAGCACGAGATACAAGTAATTTTATTTTTTGTATTATTATAAATATTATTCTATAAATATTATTCTATAAATATTATTCTCTGTTATTATTATCAGTATTATTATTATCAGTATTCTGTATCGGTATCGGCTAACACAGAAATTGTGGTATTGGGATCGGATCGGAAACGAAAAAAGTGTATCGGGACATCCCTATTTGGAATTAACCCATTTTGGGCGGAAACCCCTTTTGGTGTTTAAAGCTATTGAAAAATAGCAGATCTACAAGCTCATAGCGCGCCACCGAGTGGCGCGCTACGAGCTTGTAGGTCTGCTATTTTTGAAAAATCGTGAAAGTGTGGCGCAAATCTTTGAATATATATTCTTTCAGAGCGAACGTTTTAACTCAAACCTTTGCTTCTGCTGGTCCCTGGAACAACATATTTTCAGATGGGGGTCGGTGGCCAATTACATATCATTGTTGGGGTCCTTGATATGAAATATTGAGCACCACTGATATAGAAACATGAGGTATTTCAGAAAACTGTCAGGATTTAGAAGACATTTTTTTAATTTCGACGTCAGGCCTAAATAGGCTAACGTATACTCGATATATGGATATACTGTATATGGTATCGTGGCCTCTTTATCGTGGCCTCTGTATCGTGGCCTCTGTATCGTGGCCTCTGTATCGTGGCCTCTGTATCGTGGCCTCTTTATCGTGGCCTCTGTATCGTGGCCTCTGTATCGTGGCCTCTTTATCGTGGCCTCTGTATCGTGGCCTCTGTATCGTGGCCTCTGTATCGTGGCCTCTGTATCGTGGCCTCTGTATCGTGGCCTCTGTATCGCGTGGCCTCTGTATCGTGGCCTCTGTATCGTGGCCTCTGTATCGTGGCCTCTGTATCGTTGCCTCTGTATCGTGGCCTCTGTATCGTGGCCTCTGTATCGTGGCCTCTTTATCGTGGCCTCTGTATCGTGGCCTCTGTATCGTTGCCTCTGTATCGTGGCCTCTGTATCGTGGCCTCTGTATCGTGGCCTCTGTATCGTGGCCTCTGTATCGTGGCCTCTGTATCGTGGCCTCTGTATCGTGGCCTCTGTATCGTGGCCTCTGTATCGCGTGGCCTCTGTATCGTGGCCTCTGTATCGTGGCCTCTGTATCGTGGCCTCTGTATCGTGGCCTCTGTATCGTGATACATACAGAGGTTGCAGGCAACACCCATGCACCACTATGCTGTACTATACACTGCTGCTGTGTTTTTTGCTATAGTTGGTAAATTGGTCCCCAATTAGTGGTGGTAATATCGAGGACCGCGATCGTTACAGAACAGTAATCGTTACATACTCACAGAATCAACATTGTTTGCCTGGGAGCTTATCAATTCCTTTTATCAATGCTGCCATGTCTTTCTGATAGTTAACTCATTGCAAAACAATGACGTTATTTGTCTACACACTGGAGTGCATTGTGAATTATGTTTGGGAGCTGATAAAGAATTGGACCGACATGCAGAATTGCTAATGGCATTAGCACCAAGAAAACGTCATCAATTCCCATCCATATGGAAAATAGATGTTTAGAGATTTGGTATCAACAAATACCAAACTACCTAAATTTGGCTTCATTTACAATCAAAACATATGCTGTTCTGGTCATTCTAGAGTCTAGACGTCTAGAACCATAGTGTATTGGTTTAGAATGAACAACTAGACTAGCTATCATCAAATCATTCTTACAGAGAATCAACATGTGGGCATTGTGACAGCATAAATGTAAATAACGATAGATACTCCTGTTAACTGTCACTTTGATGAATTGAACAAGGTGGACCCTCTTGTAAACAAGTGTAATGCTTAATTGGGTCGTCCACTCACAGTTAACAGTCTTTGTATTGAGTTTGTGCCTGGAATGTACTGTAATTCTGCAAACTGTTAGTAAATATTTCAATCAATCAATCAATAAGACAAATGATAAGGCTCGATCTCAATCAATATAAATCACTGTGGTTCTGTGCCTACATGATGTGTAGGCCTACATCTGTATTGATGCTCCACCGAACTAAAACAAATCAACACCTATCTTAACTGAACAAATCTTCTCATGCCATGAATATATATATATATATATATATATATATAATAATGAATTATATAATGAATAATAACCACACAGCAAAACAGAGTGTTAATTAAATTCTGCGTAATCAAGTGTAAAAATAGAAGAAAAACAATACTCAGTGTAATTATTAATTCTACTGCGTATGTGTGGGAATATCCTCCTAACTGCAGCGGTGTGTATTACCTTGCCTCGTGGCACATAATTACTAAACCATTGTGTGCCATTAGCCCATTGTTTTGTTTTTTTGGATGGATGGATGAGCTGTGCCTCTGCCTCTAATAAGCAATCTCATATCTAAATATATATGGGACCAATATCTCATTGATGCAGTGGAGAGTTCTGGCCAATAGAGCTGTCATGGCGAGTTAACCCTAACCCCCATGGCGAGTGTTGGGAATCACTCACTTCCTCCTGTGCGGCGCTTGTGGTAGAATAAAGCCCAACTTAAGCCCTATGTACTTCCTACTTCGTATACGACAAATAAAGCTATAAGCAAGCACATGAACATCATTTGATTCCTGACTCTGTGCAGACCTGTTGTGACAAACTAGCCATGTGGAACACTGGAAGAGCGACTCATCAATGGAGACTTAGTAGCCATGTGGAACACTGGAAGAGACTCATCAATGGAGACTTTTCTTTAGAAAATCTATATATTTCTATTGCTGTAAAGGCTGTCTCAGGAGAACGCTGTGAAGGCACGAGAGAACAGCTCGCTGAATGTGGTGTCAGCGTATTGGCCATAATTACATACAAAGCACTGTGTGTTTGTATGATGTGCATGCGTGCAAAGTGTGTGTGTGTGTGTGTGTGTGTGTGTGTGTGTGTGTGTGTGTGTGTGTGTGTGTGTGTGTGTGTGTGTGTGTGTGTGTGTGTGTGTGTGTGTGTGTGTGAAACTTTTTAATAAAGAATATCTTCCCTGCGGAACAATAGACTGGGTTACATAAATGAAGAACTCCAAACCGACATTTCCCCTTAGATGTTCAACAGTTCTCTTACACAAATACCGTACCAGCTATAGATCATTGATCAGCTGATAAAGCAAAGACAATGGACGCATACAGTGGAACGGTGGAATCTCCCCAGGTTGGCGCCCTTGTGGCTCGGCCTCCCGGCCAGACCACTATGCTCACCATGTGACTTTGTTCTCACGGTGAATGTCTACTTTTAATAGTGACTTCAAAGGTAGCCTACCGTAATTACTAGTATTATATATTGCACAAATTAAATGTGGACAAGTAGGTAGTATAAAAACCCTAACCTCAACCTTAACCAATGCCACAAGCTCACCCTAACTTTAAGCAAGACTTACTCTAACCTAACAAATAACAACTTACCCTAAACTTAACCAATAACAACTTGCTTGGCTTGGGCCGATTTGCAGTTCACTCACGTCTGGTCCGGTGGTCGGGCTTAAACCACTTTTATTATATGTGGACAGACTTAACCGGTACACATCATTATGAGACCTGCAGGCCAGCAAAGAATCTACAACAACACTGTCACAACATTCTCATAAATAGACAAACATTCAGCAAAAATAGGCAAAAGTTCAGCAAAAATAGTATAATGACAATGACAATATATGGAGGCCAGAACCAATGAAAACAAGGACTTGTGACTGAATAACAAGTGGATGGATCGATTGGAACACAGGTTCTGTTTCGATTTCCTGAAAAGTAACAGTTTTGGAAGAGTTCATTGATGAAGTAAGTAGTGATGGTATGTCCTATCGGCTTGTGCCTGTCGTGTGATAAGGACTCTTAACTGCCTACTTTTGGAAGTAGTTATCTCAGAGTTTGTAAATAGTTCAGGCAGGGTGTGACCTGTTTCTGGAAAGATAGATCAGTGCTTGTGCAACCACTTTATAGCAAGTGGTTTTAACATTTTGCAACAGGCTCAGGCTGGCATCCATGGTATAAGCTAATGGTTCCCAAATGAATATTCAGATCGCAACGTGACACGTTGTGAGCTTGTAGAGCTGCAGTTTTTGATTTACAGTGAAGTATATAGTGTTTCAGTTGTAAATCACAAGCGTTGTGAGCTGTCAGAATGGATAAGCTCTCATGTTTGATTGATTGATTGATTGAAATATTTATTAACAGTTTGCAGAATTACAGTACATTTCAAGCACAAACTCAATACAAAGACTGTTAACTGTGAGTGGACGACCCGATTAAGCATTACACTTGTTTACAAGAGGGTCCACCATGTTCAATTCATCAAAACATTTAGAGACGTACAAATAGACACTTCTATATAGACAAAGAACAGAACAGGAATTCATCATAGAGGTAAAAAGGGAAAAGAGACATATACAGTGAGGGGGAAAAAAGGGGGGGGGGGGGGCGTTGGGGGATTCAGATTTTTACGGGGGCCAGTTTCGAATTGCAGCCGTCCGTAGGTGCCCTTTGAGAGCTGTTCTGAAGAAGAACATTAATCTACAATAAAACCTTGACTGGGAGCTTCTTGAAAAGTTACAGTGTGTCGACTTTTATTATTCTTCGTCCTTAAGGCCACACATGGTACAGCAGAGTGTCTGTGACCTTCCTCTCCGCTGTAGCTCCAGCACTCGGTCACACTTGCCTAAGTTCCGGCAGAGGGCTGTAATCCATTTTTTGACAGCTCCCCTTGCTAGGCAACGCCTTGCACAGAGCTCCCGGACATGTTTTGCGCATGCGTGCAGCCATTCACCTTGTTTTCAGGCTGACAAAACTTGCTATTATCTCTGAATCTACGGCACTCTCCATGGTTTTGACCAAGCATCTCGTTTGGAATATGAATGCTTCCTAAGACTGATCAGATGAGGTACGGCGAGGTAGTAATGGAACATTACCTCCCGGTTTTGGGGGGAAATGGAAGGCGGGGCTTTTCAGAGTAAAATCTGCCCATCTGCTTGGCACTCTAGCGCCGTTATTCTGAAAAGTTCCCCAGCCAAAGTAGAGTTAATGTGGAGGCACATTAATGATAATGTTAAATGTGGCGCAGGCTTGCAAAATAACCTGGTTTAACCCTTTAAAATGGGGAAAGCATCTGTGCCACTTTAGATAATAATCTTGAAAGTGTGAGAACTACTTTATTGTAGAATTGGCCTCAGGTCTTACTCTTAACACAATAAGTGCTGGGATTACTTTCAAAATAGGAGCTCGGGTGCCGGGCAGATATGGCAGATTTAACTCTGAAAGCCCCCCCCCCCCCCCCCCCCCCCCTCCGTTCCGTTCCATATACGATACCGGGACCAATACATTTTTGATACGATGTTCAGAAAAGGGTAAGAAATTAAGCAAGTCCCAGAGCTACAGTGGGTGTGGGTGGGGGGGACAGATGGGGTTGGAGGTCAAGCAGGTGTGGAAGGTGACACACTGGTAACCATGGTGACCAGCATTCATTACAGCAGTCAAGTGCTTTTTTACACTTACTATGGCCTCATACTGTTTGGGCGGCGATCTGGCTGCAGGCTTGGGGGACGTGAAGTCCAGGTCAGGGTTCTTCTCCTCTCCAGGAACGGGCAGGTAGTTGTCGTTCATCCACATGACGGCTGACTGCATCGCCTGCTCCTCCTGCAGGCTGCCTGGACGCTGGGCGACCTCGCGGGTCCTTTCTGGAGGTGGACAGAGAGAGAATCAGACTATAGGGCTGCAGGGGAGATATATGACTTCAAATCACTATCGTGATTTTGCCTATTTCAAACTTTTGCCTCGATTATGATTAGTGAAGGATTCTGCTTTTGTAAAAACAAAATATAATTTATATTTTCTCTGTAGCCTACTCAAAGTTCGCCTTTTTAATAGTGAAAATAGCAGATCTACAAGCTCACAACGCGTCTGCTATTTTGCCTATTTTTGTATGCCACCATTGTACAATCAAATATAAGTGGTTACGTGGTTGATCAGACTAATTGGTTTAGTCAACTATAGAAAACCTATTAGGTCTGCTATTTTTGAAAAATCGTGAAAATATTTATTTCAGAAAACTGGAGGATTTAGAAGGATTATTCGATTAACCTACATGCTAGATGATGTCAATTATTTACTTTGTTACTTATGGAGCCACACTGATCCTGTCTGGAGGTTTAGAGACACACATGCAGCACAGAGAATATGAGAGTGATGGGAGAACATTTACATTGACCTGTTATGCAACTGTAAGCGGAGAACAAGAGCTCCTGCCAACAACACACAGGTTCTCTACATGCCTTCTCTACCTGTCAACAACACACAGGTTCTCTACATGCCTTCTCTACCTGCCAACAACACACAGGTTCTCTACATGCCTTCTCTACCTGCCAACAACACACAGGTTCTCTACATGCCTTCTCTACCTGCCAACAACACACAGGTTCTCTACATGCCTTCTCTACCTGTCAACAACACACAGGTTCTCTACATGCCTTCTCTACCTGCCAACAACACACAGGTTCTCTACATGCCTTCTCTACCTGCCAACAACACACAGGTTCTCTACATGCCTTCTCTACCTGCCAACAACACACAGGTTCTCTACATGCCTTCTCTACCTGCCAACAACACACAGGTTCTCTACATGTCTTCTCTACTTAGTCATGCCATGTGGTAAATATACTAGAGATGCTCCATCATTCATGCATGATTGTTGTTCATAATATCAGTATCAGTATTTTATGACTGAAGGCTGCAGATTCAATCAGTGTTTTCTGGGTTTGAAAAGTGTAGTCCCAACTGTATAGTAAATAAAGGAAAACAAATTGGAAAGCTTTGGAGAAAAATAATATTAAATCTTTACTACATAGTTGTTACAACTAATATGTGCCTCCGATGGCCTAATAAATCAGGGAATAAGAATGCACTGTTTTAAGAAGTCTGCATCTGGGCCCAAGGTAAACCCTACCAGAAACTTGTATTGCAAGTTATTAATTAATTTGGCCATGCAATCAACCAGTTATCGGATATTGGCCAAAATGTCATGGCGTGCATTGTGCATCCCTAAAATATACAGTACAACTGCAAATCGTTTTGTCCTGTCATGGTGGTTCCCTGTGCCCCTGTATGGCACAGTATTAGATTCCAACAGCTTTCTGTTACCTGACTCACTCTGATGATGCAACCGCTGTGACATTGCATAGTATCAGTGTTGTAATGCCACTTTAAATAAAGGCTTATTAATTTACAAGAAGACAACTGTGGTGGACAACATTCATACAACAATCATTGTGGTATTGATTAATTCAATGTATTAGTAGATGAAACGTGTACCCTATGCAAGGGCACTGATCATCACCAGCTGTTCTTCCATGACAAACTCCTGGCACGCCGACTCACGCAAACCTACTTCAAACATGCCGACTGTGTGTGGAGTCAGCTGTAGAATAAGGCCCATGATAGGGGTGGCCCTCTGTTATTGTCTCCACCAGGCCGAAGGCATGGGGAGAGAGTATGTTTTGCACTCCGTCCGTCCGTCCGTGTGTCCGTGTGTCCGTCCGTCCGTCCGTCCGTCCGTCCGTGACCAGCTAATCTCCGGCACCGTGAACCCGGTTGATGCCAAATTTTACACACACACTCCCTGGATGCCAACGATGAACCTCTGCCCCAAAATGTCCAGAACGGCCTGTTATAGCGCCACCAGGAGGACGCTTTGTGCAAAACCAGTTTTTGGACAGTACACCTACAGATTTTGTCCAAACATCACGCAAATTGGTACACAGTCTCTCTAGAGCAAGGGTTTTCAACTGATTATGAACCAGGGACCACCACCCTGACTGAGAATAAACCTGGGGACCACCACCCTGACTGAGAATCAACCTGGGGACCACTACCCTGACTGAGAATTAACCTGGGGACCATTGTTGTGTTGGGAGGGGGGATATGGGCGTGGTGTGGGGGAAAGAAATTAACCTTCCATATTCAACTCATGTTGCTGTTCATTGTAACTTACTCTATGAGTAAGCAGACACTTGCGATTGATTATGGGCACATTTCTTTAATAATGGTGACTCAACCAGGCAAACCGGTACGGTTTCCCTTGAGATTCTAACTCACCTTTCTGTGGAAGTTCTTGACATCCGACTTCCCAGTAGATCTGGTGACAAACACCAGATCTGGTGACAAACGACGCGTCATCGTTTGTCACCAGATCATTTACTGCATTGTTTCTTAACTTGTGGTCAATGCAATAAATCTTCACTTTCCTACATTACTAAATGCATGGTCAGGGACCACATGCAACACCTTCACGGACCACCAGTGGTCCACGGACCACCTGTTGAAAACCCATGCTCTAGAGCCATTCAACGAAACGGGTCTTTCAGATTTCTCGGACTCCATCCTGATTGGCTAAGATTGGCTTCCAAAGTTCGCAGGAGTGCTCAGTTTCAAACAAAATGCTGCAAATCATGAACACATTGTGTGATTTCCGTGAAATTGTGCACGCACATTCCCACTAGGCAGAGGAAGAAATGCCACATGAACATTTTCAACTCAGCCTCATGGTGGCGCTATAACTGGCTGAAAAGTGTTTTTACCTCTAACTGCACGGCTCTGTGGATAACTTTGTATGCCAACTCCCTAGAGGCCAAGGAAAAACCTTTTCCTGGAATTTTTCACATCTGCTCTTTATAGCGCCACCAAATGTCAAACACATTTTCTAATATTACTCCTTCAGATTTTATCCAAATTTCACGCAAATCGGTACACATGCTCTCCATAGTCATGTGATCAAGACGGGTTTGTTTTATTTCTCATAATCCACCCTCATTGGCTACGATTGGCTTCTAAACTTTTCAGGAGTAGCCCGCTTTGTACCCGTTTTGTACAAATCGCCACAACTACTCAACGCAGCGTCCGATTGTGGTGAAACTGTGCATGCATATTCCCACTAGGCTTTGGAAGAGATGCCACTTGACCGTTTTCAAATCAGCCTCATGGTGGCGCTACAACAGGCCAAGCCGCGACACACACACACACACACACACACACACACACACACACACACACACACACACACACACACAGGTCACCTGGTGGAGACCTGTGCCCAGAAGGGCACTTTTTTTAGTTACCTCTGTGTACATCTCCTGACTGTATGCAAGATGTGTGGGATATTTGTGTTGGGGGTTCTGGGGAAAGTTTGAATTCTGAAAGTCCTGCATCTTCCTTATCTGTTTAACTTACTTAACACCACAAACTTCCATTACACAAGATAACAATATTTGAACCGACAGACCAAAAACAACAGTCTGTTGCTGTATGTTGGTGTCATATATTGAGCTCGTTAAAATTACCTTTTTTGTTCATGGTTAAAAGCCTGAAAAGTAGTCATTTGTGGTAACAAACAGACTTACAACATTGTTCTTTCTCAAGAGTGTAACCAGCTGTTGTCAGTGGCACAGGTTAGCACAAAAACTAACTGATCTAGACAACTTACGAAATCACACACCTTAAAGGGCACCTATGTGAACAATTACAGACAGAAAGTCTACCAACGAAACAGCTCAGCCTTGTCGTTAGAGTGTCTGCCCTGAGACTGGGAGGTCGGGTTGATCCCTGGCAGGGTCATACCAAAGACTCAGAAAAGTGGGACTCAGTGCCTCCCTGCTTGGCACTAAGCATAAAGGTTTTGATTGGGGGTAAGTCCCTGCGACATGCTAGCGTCATGTCCAGGGGGTGTACTTGTACATCCAGCTGTCTCATGACACTACAGGAACAGGAGATAGGCTCCTGCCCTGTGGGCCTCGTGGCTCGGCATGGCTCACTTACAACCAACTACACAATGTTTAAACAGACTGAATCCAACCAAGTCTGTTCATATTTCTTGTGAAAAGATATTGAGAAAATGTGGCTCCAGAAAGACACTGGAATTACTGGAGAAATAAATTAACATTCAACATTTTACTGTAGAGTAGTGAACAGTATGAGAATCATAGGAACTGCCTAGAAATGTGGACTCTATGATAACTCTCACTAACCAACATAACACACAAATGTGCAGAAGACCCTAGTTGAGTTCCCCGATACCATTTTTTTCAGACCGAGTATGAGTACAAGCACTTAATTTTTAGCACACGCCGATACCGAGTACCGATACGAGTACTTTTTTATTTTTGTTGAATAACCACTTATTTTACCCCCTTTTTCTCCAATTTAATTTAATTGTCTTGCCTTGTACTTGTAATGATACTGTAATGTTCAATTACCACAATAATAATAGCCTGAAACGATGTTGAACAAATATCTAATTCCAAAATGTTCTTGCTCCCGTTGCATTGATCGTTCAGCCTAGTGTCAATTTAATGTTTTGGTACTCGGGTCAGAGTATCGGCCTAGTGTCAATTTAATGTTTTGGTACTCGGGTCAGAGTATCGGCCTAGTGTCAATGTAATGTTTTGGTACTCGGGTCAGAGTATCGGCCCGAGTACCCAATACCAGTATCGGTATCTGAACCACTCTAGACCCGAGCATTGCTTTTCTGCTTTTCTTTGAAGAAAAGACCATTTCTTCAAAGTCGGGCAGTTGGTGGATTGATTGTGTGAACAATTAGTCAACTGTTCAGTCTCAAGGAAACTCTGTATAATACGGTTGTATACTGATCTAGGCTTAGGGCCCATGTCTGTATAATACGGCTGTATACTGATCTAGGCTTAGGGCCCATGTCTGTATAATACGGCTGTATACTGATCTAGGCTTAGGGCCAATGTCTGTATAATACGGCTGTATACTGATCTAGGCTTAGGGCCAATGTCTGCCACCCACAGTTCAGGAATGTGTATATATTTGGCAATATACAGTATTGTGGACATATCTGGCTGATCTATGTAGTTAAACTAAGACTACATTAGACTCATCCAAAACATTACTAGAAGCTAAAAAGAAATGATGTACAGTATATATGAAAACAACAGTATATAAGAAAAACACCAACCCTCTTTAACAAGACGAGCTTGTAGATCGGCTTACCCTGCCCCAGAAAGGTGCACCGTGGGCGGGCACCTTTCACAGATGATGCCGCCCCAGACTTAACGCGCCTGGAGCTCCTTAGTTAACCAACCAGTCAACTATTCTGAAACATCCCTATAAAACACATGGAGGCTCATCAGCCCAGTGGCTTTGGAATTTACTTAACTAGTTTCAACCTGGAGTGCACTTTGAATGTCATTATAGTAGCAAGACTTGTCGAGCCATGAGGCCCATAGGGCAGGAGCCTATCTCCTGTATCTGTAGCATGAGGCAGCTTGATGTACAAGTAAACCCCTGGGACATGACGCTATGTCGCAGGGGTCATCGGGTCCCATTTTTACAGTCTTTGGTATGACCCGGCCGGGGATTGAACCCCGACCTCCCAGTCTCAGGGCGGACACTCTAACCACAAACAAGGCCACTGGCATTATAGGCCAATTTAAAAGAATTTCAAAGAAAAATGTTGTTGTTTCCAATATACAAACAAAACAAAACAAACTGAGCAGGCACAATTGGAAACGGAACAATATAAAATCCATTTCATCCATTTAATTTGATATACTTTTCTGTATAAAAAACCCCAAAAACAAACAGTCTATAGCAATAATTATTTGGATTATAGAGCTTTGATTAACTTATGACGCGCTATGACATACCACAACAATATGAATGGACTTGTTTTAAAGGGATTCAAATACCTGCTCATTGTACGCTGTAGCCTGTATGTATGGTATGTGGTTTCAAAGTAGTAGTAATAGTGTCATTGTTATTTTTACTACAGTGTACCTTCAAGCACCTCAACGTGTGCTATGACTAATGTACATGCCTACTTTTCATATCCACAAGGCCGGATCTGCCGGAGGCACTCAGGCGGGGATAATGTTTTGTTTCCGCCTGTGACGGCTCTGCCTCACTGTAGGCTATAGCCGGCAGCCTGGGTGATTAGGGCAGAGTGGAGCAGGCCGTCAGGCCAACTGTGTACACCTGAGTGGGGTGTGGTTTGGGAGAGTATATCCATGCTCTTCCATGCTCTCAAGCCAGCTCTCTTTCCAAGCAGTTGCAAACCTTTTACAACACTCACACAGCACACTCCATACATCCATACACTGCATACATGACTGATTACTGACCTTGTCACATCTCTCATACCAGTTTATTTGATTATTGCCTAACTTATTTTAATTTAGAATAATAAATATATAATATAAAAGGTTTGCCTTGTGTGTGGACCCTTTTTGTCATGTATTGCCCTAGAGTGCATGACATCGCCTCCAAAACATTATCCTGGAGGCGGGGATAACATTATCGGGGATAATTCTGTGAGTCTGTCTGTCTGTGAGCAGCTCCTCTCAGGCACCGCTGGACCGATCGGCACGAAACTCTGCACGCAAACTTTCAGTAAGCCATAGAAGAACCTCAAAATGTTTTCAAATTGGCCTCATGGTGGCGCTTTAACAGACCGCTTTATATTTTGGCATATAACTATATATATATATATATACATACACTATTTTTATTTTATCAAAATAGCTGATCTACAAGCCCAGAACGCATTTCTTGCTTGAGAGCTTGTACATCCCCTTCAAAGCCATGTGCTTGAGCTCCACGATTCATGTATCACTGACTCATTATTAACTTTTTTATGGCCAAGATAAGAAATTTCTATTCCTTCTGGACATCCTGACCAATTAAAAAACGTAATTTATTGATATTTGCAGACTGTCTGTCTGCAAATCAGACACATTTTAAAAAGCATGTGCCGAAAAGAGAGTTGAGCCAGAAGGCAAAGCTCTCTGTCTACCGAGCAATCTTCGTTCCTACTCTCACCTATGGTCATGAAGTGTGGGTCATGACTGAAAGAATAAGGTCGCGAATACAAGCGGCCGAAATGAGTTTTCTTCGACGGGTGGCTGGCATCTCCCTTAGAGAGGGTGAGAAGTTCAGTCACACAAGAGAGACTCAGAGTAGAACCGCTGCTCCTTCGCCTGGAAAGGAGTCAGCTGAGGTGGTTCGGGCATCTGGTTAGGATGCCTCTCGGGCGCCTCCCTAGGCAGGTCCTCGAGGCAAGCCCACCGGCTCGAAACACCTTGTTGAAAAATCATCATGCACGGCGCTCCACGTAGCCATGGACAGGACCTGCGCGATTCAAATCGTTTTTAGTCCCAATATAATGCTTTAACTGTTATTATTGGCTATGTTTATGCACCTGCTTGTCATCCATGCATTCAAATTATTACATGCATGTTCATTATTTTTATCAGATCGTATCAGAAATTTAAATAATTTCCGGACACTTCCCGTAGGGGGCACCACAAATGTGAACACTCGTACAACTCTATTTCCCATGACTGACTCCCTGGGTAGGCAACCTGGCCTGGTGGAGATCTAAGGTCAGGAACATTACCATTAGCACTGGAGACTGGCAGGTTTAATGCCACTCCTGAAGAAGAGAGATCTTGCCTGTTCTGTGATCTTGATGAAATTGAAAACAAAGTTCACTTTTTGTTTTACTGCTCTAAATATGATGACTTAAGGGATATTTTGGTTAATAAGATGTCTTATATCTCTGGGGATTTCCTAGATTTAAATGACTATGTAAAAATGGAGATATGGTTTGCCAAAGGGACTTTTGTTGATTTTATTTGTCAAGCTTGGGAAAGAAGACAGAGTACGCTGTATAAATCTGAGTTGTAATATAATGAATTATGTAAACATGAAACGGAAATAAATAAATAAACAATCAATCAATCAAATCTATGCTCAGAGGAGCATACTTTTTTTTCCTTCTGTTGTTGCTATTCTGTATAGTCTCTTTGTTATTCCTGCTACATGTTGAGGAACCAAAACCTCTTGTGTAGGCGTCATATAGCACACAGTAATGTAACAATACAAATCTCGATTCTTATTTATCATAAAGCATTGCAAGTCAAGCTGAATTATCACTTGAGTTTGTGCATGTCTTTCACAATGATTGAGTATCCTTGTGAAAGACACAACCAGTATGGCTCTAAAAAAAATCACACCCGTGTGAAGTGAGGGGCGGTAATATATTAAAGTCTAACTCATGTTGATTAGGTGATGTAATGGTGATGTAAAACAAACAGTGCCAACACAAACATTAAACGCCATTAACAATAGACAATATGACGTAATGAGGTACATTTTCCCTTCACTGTCAATGGTGTTTACAGAACAAACATTGAACTAAACATTGAACTAAAGACAAACATTAAACGTGTGTATAGGAGGGGCTGGTGCCTCAAAAATAGCTCCCTATGCATTGCAACAAGATGTGTTGTTTGTACTTTGTGAGGTGGTTATTTTAGCTATATTTTTGAAAGTATGAATATAAATAGTGACCAGGAAAAGACAAACCCTGTGTAAAATCTCAATTTCTAGTCTCCGATCAAAATATTGATATTATTATCAATATATTGGCCTACCTATTAACGGGTCTGTTTGGTTCTATTTGTACAGTCTTGGTGTTAAATGATAGCTCTCAGGATGTTACAGTATAGTGTTGTCACAGTTATAGTATAGATGTAACAGTATAGTGAGTATATAGTGGCCTTCATTAAACCCTGGTAGACCTATATCACCCTCTCCTCTGAAACAGACCTGACCTCTATCAGGTGAAAGGATGAGCAGGGGTGCAGATATAGAAATGGGAAATAGCAGTCCTTGGTGGAGACATGTGTATTAAAGTCTTGCTGCTTTCAATAGAGCAATGGAAAAGGAGTTGTTACTATACTTTGATTTGTATTCTTATATGATGAATTCCTGTTCTGTTCTTTGTCTATATAGAAGTGTCTATTTGTACGTCTCTAAATGTTTTGATGAATTGAACATGGTGGACCCTCTTGTAAACAAGTGTAATGCTTAATTGGGTCGTCCACTCACAGTTAACAGCCTTTGTATTGAGTTTGTGCTTGAAATGTACTGTAATTCTGCAAACTGTTAATAAATATTTCAATCAATCAATCAATCAATGTACTGTATCTTGGTTTGGTTCATGACTCTATAGTTAGTAGGCTACCACTGTCTTATGCCACATCTAAAATATAGATATAAATATAAATATAAATATATATATATATATATAATATTTTATATTTGTGATTTTATTGAGTTATTGATGATGTATTGAGCCAAGGACTTTTGGGGTGTAATCCTTAATAGACAAAGTGTTTGACTATATGCTTATTTCTGTCTAATAAAATATTCAATCAATCACAATAAAGGTTGATCTATCATGTGCCTCAGTCATCAATCACGTGTAAGAGCCAATTAGAGGATAAGGCATGAATCCAAAAACATAAAGATGTCCCTGCAGGTGTTTCTGTCTCTTCATGATTACAGTATGTGTTCTATTTCCCTGCACAGTTGATTTAATACACATCCTTAACGAATCAACAGCATCACTGCACCTGACATTAATTGAGGAATAGGCCTATCTTAATTAGCTTTGAGCTCGATAATTGCGCACGCGGCCCATAGATGGCAATGGCAAACATGTCTTATAGCTAACGTTTTAAAATGCGATTTGCGGAAAAAGGAGAATCCAATCTTACCAGACTCGCTATTATTCTCGCTCTCTGCATTTCCAGTTGGTTCTTCTCTATCGTCATGTTTTACCTCCATTGAAACGCGTTTATTAAAAGGCGCTGGCTGCCTAGACCAATCACACTGGAGACTGTGGGGAGCCTGTCCTCGGTGCTCTCTGAGAAACCATATTTAAATCCGTCTGTCGACACGCGCGCACCCGCGTGCGTGGAAAGGATGGATGGAGGCAGCCTCTCCAGCTGAGCGCCCCGCGGCGGAAACCTGTGTGGATGTTTCTACTCAAACCAATCCACGACAGACAGAGAGAGAGAGAGAGAGCGAGAGAGCGAGAGAGAGAGAGAGAGACGGAAAGCGACGTGATACAACATGCATTCATGGCATGTCCCCAAAACCCTCCCACCACAGATCGAGTCGTGCCTAAATCCGTCCATATTTCACAGCTCAATCACTGCCGCGTGACGCGGTGCGTGGAGGAGCGCCTTGACGCCTCCCACGCGTGTTGGGGCTGCTGCTGTTACAGCAGGCGATCAGAGGAGAGCCGGGCCAGCACGTCAGTCAGTGGTCACTTCACATCATGAACAGTTCGATGTGATTGACATTGACATGACATCTGATCTTATATGGAGGAGTTCGTTCATAGCAGTGTTGTGTTGTTTAAGCCCCAGGCCCAGCCAGCCCACCTACTCCGAGGTGCGCTTTTACGCTCCGAATGAGAAGTGTTTCTGCAGCTCGTATAGGAGACAGTTAAGAGTATATGATATAGTATCGGCAGCCAGATTAAACCACTTCAGTCTCTTTCTTTAGACTTTAGAGATCCGGGTTCAGCCAAGGTATCTTCGAAATGCAGGTGACTGGAAAAATAGCCTAACATAATGTTTTCCTATTTCTACAAGGGGGGGGGGCTCTCTGTCTACTCTGAGTCTGCTAGTATGTGTGGACATTTTGGAAGCCTTCGTCTCGGCGCCCTGTATGCGCAAAACCCCGTCTTTCTGCCAATTAATAGCGACAAAACGGACATGCTTTTTAGTCAGCGCACACAGCAATATCATTAGATTCTGTCGCTGGAAGTAAAGAGGAATCCAATCCGAGCGCACGGAGACAGACAGCGTCCTCCTCGAGTGAGGGCGCTGCTCCGCTGCTGGCTCCTTGGGAACGTTGTCGTGCCAAAGAGACGCGACGCGTCCCCAGACAGGTGCCAGTAGCCAGCCTACAGCCTACACCTATAGCCCGCACCTATAGCCCGTGGTACGTACGACGGTGTCGCTATAGCCACAATTATCTACAATCTGTTCTTTTTGACATGGGACACCGTCACGCACGCACACACACACACACACACTCACACACACACACACGCCGCTGTAACATGCTTGTGGTGGCTTCTTCGGCAAACTCCCCCCAAAAAGAAACTGCCAAGCAAGTCCCAAACATTTCGACGTCAGGTTGAAATGAATACAACAACCAACCATTCAAAATTCACAAATACACGGAGTAGATTTTCCCTCTTTTACTTTAAAATTATTGACTTCAAAAGTAGGCTATAGATATAGGCTATACCGTATCAGGCTGCCTACTAGAATTTGACAGTGAATAGCCTAAAGCCGGTGAATTTGCCACGTATAATACATGTTATTATAGACACACTGAATGACAACTGCAACAAAACTGGGTGTTGACCCACTTTGAATGAATGAATGACTGAATGGTCCTGGATGACGTGAACAACGACAAACTGATAAGATAATACGGTTTGAATTATATAATTACCTCTGTTTTTTAAAACTCCACTGAGACCGGTTTGCAATATCCAATGTATAAATTCCGCAGTTGAGTTGTCCTGGTCGGAGCGCACACAGACTCACCTGTCTGCCAAATGCCTCCCTATGATTCAGCGACTCCCTTCTCAAGAAGGCAAATAATGAGGAAATACTTCCGTCACCCACTCAGGTAGCGCTCTCCTCTCTCCTCCTCCTCCTCCTCCTCCACTCGTGTGGGAAAAGCCTCCTCGCCCACGGAGGAGTGACTTATTGTGTGTGGTGGTGGTGGTGGTTCTCCGGAGCGGAGAGAACTGTAGTGAGCGCCGTGCTATTGCAAAACACACGCACACACAGTGAGGAGTGAGGATACGGGCGCACAGTGGATTGGCCAGGAGTCGAGAGTAGACACAAGTAAATGGGCTGGGAGGGGGCAACATCATGCACACAGCTGTCTGTGTCTGGGCTGCAACACGGAGGAGACTAGGAGACATTCCGATCAGAGTCAGACGTGTATGGACTCGTCCCAAAGAGAAGACAGACAGTCTCCAAACCAAAGAAGCTCGAGTCTTTTCTGTCTCAAAACAACACTGTGTAGAAGAAATGCTAATTGAATTGTACATTATATACGATAGTGTTGAACTAATTTTGCGCAAGCATTGAAATGGCTCGTTTTTCCCCTACCAAATGTTTTCACAATATGTATGACTCTGAGTGAGTACATTTACATATTCAAAACACGGTGGCTCTGTCCTCAGTGAACAGGAGGAACTGCAGATTTATACAGAGCTCCAGTAGTACTCGCGAACAAGAAGGCACTGGAGCAGCTCAGACGACTTATGTGTAAGTTACATCTTCACCTGACGAAGATGTAACTTACACATCGAAACGTTGTCACTTTTTACTTGCACCCTGTTATAATAAACTAAGGGCCTAAATCGTCTGAGCTGCTCCAGTGCCTTCTTGTTTGCATGTTATCTGTCCTGGCTGCTTCTGAGATGCACCAGACTGGCCTGCTATAGGCTAGACTCCTAGAGGCACGGCTGGAACTCCCTTCTATACTCCAGTAGTACTCATTTTAACAATGAACACACCCTATAGGCAGTGGGCAGGCAAACACACTGACAAGTGTCAAGTTGTAGTTATAATGCATTTAGGACAAGAAAGCACATTTTATCATTATCATTATATATTTTTGTAATCTTAAATAGCATAATAGTTAGTTACTTAGTTTGTTAGATAATAGATAATAGTTACATAGATTAGTCAGATGGTTATACTAGGCCTACTGTATATACACTGAGGGGCGCACATGTATACAGTATTTGAGTGAATTCAGTATTGATTACATTTTAGATAAGTACAGGGTAAGTACAGGGCCCAACCCAGGGGCCCCTGGCCGTCAAGGGCCCCTGGGCACTCATGGCTCCATTGCACCAGTGCCATAAACCATCCATGAACATTGAACACACCACCTTTAAGAATCTATAATTTATTTGGATCATAATTCCCTAATTCTCTCTTGGTTCAGGACAGTGGCGTGCACAGATATACACTAGGGGGTGCTAGAGCACCCCCTGCCCTTTTGGCAATGTGCTTTTTTTGTACAGTGTACACTGTACAGTATGTGGACCATGGTGACATTGATCAATTCTTGATAAAAAAAAAGCTTCTAATACATTATTTAGGCCCCAAAATCTATAAATCTCACACTATTAAGGCAACCGGCTGGTTCCACGCGCTGCACAAGGTGCCATTTCTTCACTTGAGCACCTGCCCCTCTAAATGTCTGTGCACGCCACTGGTTCAGGATATATTTCACAGTCCTTGCAGAGCTGGAGCCTGCAGTTTCAGGCTTTAGAGAGGTTAGGGGTTAGGCTTAAGGTTAGGTTTAACCACTTAAACCCATATATGCTTAACCAGTTTAAGACCTGAGGCTGATTCTACAAATTCTCAAACTTTCACTCTTTCTGAAAATGTTTTGTGGCAAGATTTGTCTAAAGAAAAAAGAAAAACATGTCACGCTGACTTTGAGAACCACTAAATCCTAAGCGTTGCTATAGCTAACATCTAAAATGACAGATGTTTGAATGCGTTAAATATTTGAACTGGTGTCCCCCAGGGCTCTATTCTAGGCCCCCTAGTGTTTTCTACACTGTATCTTAATGAATACAGCCAATCTAAAACTCACAAAATCTTGTTTAAAATGTCACTAGTAGCTAAGCTGGTTTCTGTACTGCCATCCTGAGAGACAGAGAGTGAGCGTTAAGAGTATTGGGACCAATTCAACTTTATGAACATATGCATGGGTTAAAAATGGCAGCATTGTTGGGGAACACCTTGAGAGCATTGTTGGGGAACACCTTGAGAGCATTGTTGGGGAACACCTTGAGAGCATTGTTGGGGAACACCTTGAGAGCATTGTTGGGGAACACCTTGAGAGCATTGTTGGGGAACACCTTGAGAGCATTGTTGGGGAACACCTTGAGAGCATTGTTGGGGAACACCTTGAGAGCATTGTTGGGGAACACCTTGAGAGCATTGTTGGGGAACACCTTGAGAGCATTGTTGGGGAACACCTTGAGAGCATTGTTGGGGAACACCTTGAGAGCATTGTTGGGGAACACCTTGAGAGCATTGTTGGGGAACACCTTGAGAGCATTGTTGGGGAACACCTTGAGAGCATTGATTCAGTAGAACTAAAAGACAAGTAATTTTATGTTTGGTTTGAAAATAGCTCTGAAAATAGCAGATCTACAAACTTGTGGATGTCAAACTTGTACATTTCAGGTGACTCAAATTGAATAGAATTATATTCATAAGACTATGACTAAAACGGAATCAGAATTTGCTGTCAAAATCAACAGTGGATCTAACAAATATCAAATCAAATCAAATCAAACTTTATCTAACCTATATCTAACTTCTATTTATATCTAACTTGATCTAACCTTGGCTATAATGCCAGTGGTTCCCAAACCTTTTCGTGTCAAGGACCCCCAAATCAACATTTATTAGGCCACGGACCCCCATTTGAAAACATATGCCAGTGACCCCGATAAGGGGGGATTTCTATGGCTCTAGCAGTGATTCCGAAACATATTCATTTCATGGACCCCCAAATTCACACGCATTATGCTTCGGACCCCCAATTTAATGGCATTTCTATCTCTGGGACCCCCAATTTATATTGTAAAACCACTGTTAATGTAACACTCTCAGAGTTACAGACCCATAAGGATCCATTTAGTTCCATTTGTACACTCTCTGAGTTACAGACCCATAAGGGTCCATTTGGTTCCTTATATCTCTAATTGAGCTAGGTACCCCCTGGAACTCCCTCAAGTACCCCTAGGGGTCCCCGGACCCCACTTTGGGAACCCATGCTTTAGGCTTAGGGCACGGTCACACTGTATAGCCTACTTTTATTCTACCCATGAGGTGGATTCTGACAATGCATTTGAATGGGAATGTGGCGAGTTTTTTGCAGAAATGCGCAAATGGCAGCAATCTTCTCCATTCCCGTTGAAATGCATTGGCAGAATCCGCCCTATAGGTGGAATAAAAGTGCGGTGTTACTGTGCCCTTAAAGGAGCATTCAGTGATTTGGGTGATTTGGAAAACCACCCAGTCCGCCCCGGTAACAAAATGTGCACATGCATTGCACGCTCTACAGTGGGGGGAAGGCCAACAGCATGTGCACCAAGGACCGCCCCCACTCGATCATGATTGGAGGAAGGCCCCTCTCATCCTGATTGGATGAAGGCTTTGCCACCCGCCACCAAAACTGAAACTAGGGTTTTTTGACCCCAGGGGCTCACTGGGGACAGGGAGGAACTCCTTATATGGTCAGCACACTCTATAGTAGGGAGGATTATCCAAAAAATAAGTGAAATCACTGAATATACCTTTAAGCGTGAAATCAATTTGAATGTTTAGTCAATTTCATGTCATCCTGTTTTTTTATCTCCCCTGACAGTAGCCTGAAATCCAAAGCCTTCCCACCCACACACACTGCAGGTGCGTGGGCTGGGGCGTGGCAGTCTCACGGCGCCATGCATGATGGGGATTGTTGGATGAACCAGCTCTCTCTGTCGTTGTTAGTTCAGTTCAGTTCAGTTCAGTTCAGTTTAGTTTATTTTGCTCAAAGAATTGAACATTGAATACATTGATTACATTTCATTATAAATTAGTATTTAGACCAAAAAGGTATAGGCTGAAGCCATTGGCTTATTTTGCCTATCCTATTTACACCAACAGAAATAATAATATATACAATACATCTAACACACAAGGGGGGGGGGGGGGGGGGGGGGGGGCAGAAAACAAACAGGGGAAAACAAACAAACAGAGGAAAAAAGAAAATACACCTTTATTTAGTCCACTGCTTTCCCTGCCAACGTAGCCCTGGGTGTCGTTTTACACGCCACGCCCTAAACGTGCTGCGTAGGATGCATGTAGAACCTGTTGGAATGTTTCAAACAATGGTCACCTTTCCATGGAGAAACACTCTCACCTACAAAGAAAATGAAGTGGAAACCGAGCTACACTTCCTAACCATCTGTCCATTGTACCAAGACATCAGAGACACATACTTCCCACAGATTACAACCACACACGGAGATTTTGAAAACATGACCAATGACAAAAAACTCCCATATCTGCTGGGCGAAGTACAACACAGCAGCAAGATTCGTGAGTTGCTGTGATAGGAGAAGGATATCAAACGGAACACAACCACCCTAAAGACTAATAATTGTGTATATTCCTGCACTATACCTGCATCCAGTGATCTTGGTACAATATAGAAATTGATCTATTGAAGATTCTGACTTTCAAATGTACATCATTTTTGTTTTGATTGTATTGCTGTATTGTTGTATTGTGCTTTCTGCTTTGGCAATGTAAACGTATGTTTTCTCATGCCAATAAAGCCCTTTGAATTGAATTGAAATTGAATATAAGTATAGGGAGCCACCTCGCCCCCTTTATTCTTTGAGGGGCGCTAGCCCATCCTATATACTCAGCTATTAGTGTAGATTTAAGACAACAAATGAGCCGGTTTTCTTACACAAACATTACATTCCCATTGACAACGAATGGAGAATTGTACATCATAGTGTCTGAGCAAGTAGGCATTTTTACGTCATGATGTATGATGATAAGAGCACCCCTCACTTCACACGGGTGTGATTTTTTTTTTTTAATATATCATTTAATAGGAATTAGGAATTTTAATTGTTAATTCATTTCTCTGAAATTGAAATTAATGTATTTCATTGTTACCAAAATTTCACATAATTCATGTTTTGGACTGTTCATTTGGTGTCACACTTACAGTAGTAAGTTGTTTTTTTTAACTTGAAAAGTTTTAGGAACCACTCGTCTCTTATTATAATTTATACATCTTTTATGATGTCCATTGTGCAGCCAAATGTTTTGACTTATGCCTTAAGTTGCATTTGCAGCTACCGAGGAAGGCATTAGCGGGAATGTTTTGCTGCACACAAAAATTATGTATTAAAAAGAGGCATAAATAATACAAAAAGAGAGAGCTGGGCGTTTTTGCTGAGTGTGGACCATGTCATTGTTTTTTAAAAGTTTCCTGTGTGGAGGGCTGAGGGCATGATAGAACTGGCCCCAAATAGCTTTAAGTGAAAAGTTTTATTCATGGGCTGTAGCTATTCATTGGCAATGCCATTTTGATAATGAATTGCATTTTTATAGCGCTTTTCCAAGTGCTGAAAGCGCTTTACAATGGTTCATTCATTCATACATTGGGAGGTGAAGCGGCAAACAGTCGACGCCAGCGTCCTCACTTCCCACATTCACACACCAATGGTGGCAAGCTCACACCGACAGACTCATTGGAGGCAATGTAGGGTTCAGTGTCTTGCCCAAGGACACTTCGACATGTGGACAGGAGGAGCCGGGATTCGAACCGCCGACCCAGGGATTATTGGACGACCTGCTCTACCTCCTGAGCCACAGCCGCCCCGAGTGATGACCCCTCCATCCTGCTGATAACTAATGAAACAATACTTGTCCATACATTAACATGACATGTTAATGTATTTACCTATGTATACCTACTGTATGTATTCACCTATGTATTCACCTATTTTCTGGCGAAAATAGGTGATATAGGCTCGTACATCCAGCTTTTTGTTTCCGAATATGTTTAGTGTTATAGTGGAAACAGGAGGGGGTCTAGGATAGAGCCCTGGAGGACTCCAAACAGGAGGGGGTCTAGGATAGAGCCCTGGAGGACTCCGGTCAACTAGGGTTTTACCAGTGAGTTTCTCAGATGAAGGAAGAAGAAACATGTTTCAACAGGAACTCTTTCATTTGTAACAAAGTCAAGCCTAAGGGGGAAATGGAGAGGGTCTGCCCACTGCAAATACCCCTATCACACACTCACTCACTCACTCACGCACGCACGCACGCGCACACGCACGCACACACACACAAAAACACCAACAATCATGAGTTTTTCAGGCTAGTTAGCACAAATGGCCAATGAGGTTTCTGATGTGACAATGGGCAGCTGAGAGAGGGGCAGTGGCGTTGAGACCATGATGGCCATTGGTTGGTTGATTGATTGAATACTAGTTAGAAATGTACACACACAATAATAATGGACGGTATGCAGCAATGCTAATCGCTGTCCAAGCAAATTCCTAACACCCGTGGCACACGTGGTGAGTACTTTATATTTGAAATCTGAATGTTTATGTACACGTTGTCAGTGTAAATGTAGCGATCGCGTAAAACTGGCTTCAGTTGGGTCATGACTGTCATGATTATGACATGTTTGTTTCAGGGCTAATGTTGTCCCTGACCGTATTATGTAGGTGTATGACACATCAATTTTGTCAGTTACTGGGCAGTCAGACGTGAAGAACTTCCACAGAAAAGGGATCTCAAGGGAAAGTGTCGGATTTACTGGTTGAGTCACCATTATAAGGAAATGTGCCCATAAGCAAGCAATGTCATGTCTGCTCGCTGCTCGCGCATACCTAAGTTGCAATGAGCAGCATCATGAGTTTAATCTGGAAGGTTAATTTACCCCCACACCACGCCCATATCCCCCCTCCCAACAAACAGTGGTCCCCAGGTTGATTCTCAGTCAGGGTGGTGGTCCCTGGTCACTGGTCAGTGGTGGAAAAAGTACTCAGTTTGTAAATACATCGAAGATGCGAATATAATCCATTTCTAATGGATGCCTTGGCCTGGAAGAGATCAGGTGGTCTTAGAGTGTTTCAACTTTCCTGCTCTTCCTTCTGAGCCACAGCCCCTAGCTGTGTTATATCCTTTAGTGTCAAACCCAAATGTCTCCCCCTGATATGATGGCCTTTTGGTGTTAGCATTATGTTGTGCTTTTTTTGAACGACTGACATAGAAACATAGCTTTTTCAGAAAACTGTCAGGATGTAGAAGACATTTTTAGAATCTGATCTCAGGTCAAAATGGGTTAAGGCAACCGGCCGGTTCCATACGCTGCACAAGGTGCCCTATTTTTCACTTGAGCACCTGCCCCTCTAAATGTCTGTGCACGCCACTGGTGATCTCACCTTTGTTTAGTCCACTGCTTTCCCTGCCAACGCAGCCCTGGGTGTCCTTTTACACGCCACGCCTAAACGTGCTGCGTGTGACATGTCATTGTTTTTTAAAAGTTTCCTGTTATGGAGGGCTGAGGGCTGAGGGCATGATAGAACTGGCCCCAAATAGCTTTAAGTGAAAAGTTTTATTCATGGGCTGTAGCTAGATTCATTGGCAATGCCATTTTGAGTGATGCCCCCTCCATCCTGCTGATAACTAATGGTAAACAATACTTGTCCATACATTAACATGAAATGTTAATGTATTTACCTATGTATACCTATGTATTCACCAATGTATTCACCTATTTTCTGGCGAAAATAGGTGATATAGGCTCGTACATCCAGCTTTTTGAACCCCACATTGCCTCCAATGAGTCGGTTGGTGTGAACTTGCCACCGTTGGTTTGCGAATGTGGGAAGTGAGGACGCTGGCGTCGACTGTTCGCAGCTTCACCTCCCAATGTATGAATGAATGAATGAACCATTGTACGTCCAGTGGACGTGGACGATAAGTGCTTTGAGCACTTATAAGTGCTCAAAGCACTTATCGTCCACGTCCACTTACCGTCCATTATTATTGTGTGTGTACATTTCTAACTAGTATTCAATCAATCAATCAATCAATGGCCATCATGGTCTCAACGCCACTGCCCCTCTCTCAGCTGCCCAGTGTCACATCAGATCTTCATCCATCCATCTTCAACTGCTTATCCGTTGTCAGGTCATGGGGCAACAGCTCCACCAGAGAGCTCCAGACTGTATTTGATATGGCCTGTAAGGGCACCAGAGAGCTCCAGACTGTATTTGATATGGCCTGTAAGGGTCCAGAGAGCTCCAGACTGTATTTGATATGGCCTGTAAGGGTCCATTTGTTTCCTAAATCACATAGAGCCCCAACCCCCCGCTGGCGGGGGCAGAGGCTGTCCACCTCATGAACAGCTCTCAGCGGGTAAATGGGGCTGGTCAAGGTCTTAGGTTCCAACTCCGATATTTTTGATTTTCCCTCCTGGACCCCCCTGGGGTTTAAGAGGTTTAAGCCCCACACTCACCCTGACAGATGCTGAGAAACCGGTCCATGCCTTTGTCTCCTCCAAGCTGGATTACTGAAACGCACTACTCGTCGGGACGGGATCCCTAGCCTGCAGAGGCTTTAGTACATTCAAACACTGCTAGGATCCTGATGAAAGTGCGTACATTTGACCACATTATTAAACCCTCCGTATACTTCACTGGCTCCCCATCAACTGAATTCAAGATCTCCCAAGTTCTGACCCATCAGTGCATCTATGACAAACATTTGTTTTTTAACAAAGCGTTTTCTATATTCTTGGGCTTGTTATTACCTATAGTTGCTTTTCATTTTGACCATTAGTTTAGCCTAGTAGGGTCCCATGTTAACACAATTGATGCCCATGGATTTTATTCAGAATAGAGACAAGTGCCCAGCAGATTTCACAGAGAAATAAAACAAAACATAAAGGTACTTAATAAACTACCTGTTTGGTTGCCTATGCTGTTTTTATGACTTGTATTTAAACCCTGCAGCACTTTGAGATTTGCAAGAATGTAAAGTTTGTTATAAATCAAATGTATTTATTATTATTTAGCTGGAAGGGCCCTGGAAGCATCTCTTGGAATGTGTTAATTCCCTGAAGACATTGGCCTATGAAAATGCATTTTAATGAGCCCACCGCTAAAAGCATGTTTCGTGTTGCGGGGCAGACAAAGATAAATTAATGAAGCTATAGGATTGTTCTAACACTGTAACCACAAGGACAGGAAGCTGGATGCTTGTTGGCCTCTCGCAGAGCGCGACTGTCTCATCCATTATGACCCAAAACAGCCAACGCTTCCAGAGTGCTTGGGAAACAGCAGCTTTCATCTAAGAGGCCTTCCACACGAGGACGTCTCGGGCAGTTTATAAACCATATAAAACTTTCCTGCGTCTACATTGAGGTTATGTTAATTATGTATGCTGTATACACGAGATAAGACAGGGGTTTTCAACTGTTTGTGAATGAAGGACCACCACCCTGACTTAGAATCAACCTGGGGACCACTTTGGTATAATTGGGCTAAGATTAGTGTACTCTTTAGTTGCATCCCATGTGTTCCCTCCAACTTGTCAGTAAATGACTACATGGACCGGACATGATAGGTCACCAGGTCATTCACTTCACGGGTGGATAGAAAATTTAAAACAAAAATCAACAAATCTTACATTTCCATATGCATGGTCAGGGACCACATGCAATACCTCCACGGACCACCAGTGGTCCACCTGTTGGAAACCCCTGCTCTAAGAGAACGGTAAACAGATAGATATAGCCTATAGAGAGAGAGAGGGAGAGAGAGAGAGAGAGGGAGAGAGAGAGAGAGAGAGAGAGAGAGAGAGAGAGAGAGACCACCTCCTCTAACTTACCCTGCCCTCCTGATGATCATTTCCTGTTGTGAACCATGCAGGGAGAAAGTTTTCTCTTGCTCAAATGAACATCTTCACAACGCTTATACTGTATAGAAGAAAACGGTCCATCTGTTTGTTGTCATGCATTTTTCTCCTCAGTGGGTAGGTGACGGTCAATCTGAACTCACACATGCAGGCAGTGAAGAAGCTCATTTTCCATCTTTCAGAAATCGCCTTAGGGTGTAGACAGAGGGAGTGACTCATATAGGAGCAGTGCCAGGGTTAATTGAAAATTGAACATCCACAAGACAGAGCAGCAGCAGAGAGATGAGAGACCCATGCAGACTAGCCAAGAAGTGGTACTGTAGGCCTACATAAACGTCTTTCTCTTTGTCTTTTTCTTTCTTCAAATGTTTTAAATTGTTCGTCATAATGTGTACAAACATTAATGTGACATCATTAACATGACTATAGTAAATTAATACAAGCAATAATTTAATTTACACAACACTGATGATAGTGCTGACATATTAGTCTATGAAGCCATTAAAGTGTGGCAGCAACACTTGGAGACAACCCATAGACACTTAAAGGACCACTTCACCACTTTTCAACTTCTCTTCCTATAATTGGTCCTAACTAATGTTCATGATAAAATACCACCATTTTCTCCTACTCAGTCTGTGTCTCTTAGGAGGGCTGTGGGCAGTTCAGAAACCCGTCCACCAGTGACATCATCGATGGTGAATCCAAGCTAATAGAAACGGCAGGCTTTCTTTTCCTGAAAAGTTGCAATACAAAAGTTGAAGCCATCGTTCTCACAATAATACAAATCTAAATATATTTTAAAACAAATCTTGTCTAAAAAAAATCTGCCTAATGATGATGTCACTGGTGGACGGGTGTCCGAACTGCCCAAAGCCCTCCTATAAGACACAGACTGAGTAGGAAAAAAATGGTGGTGTTTTATCATGAACATTAGTGAGGACCAATTATATGAAGAGATGTTGAAAAGTGGTGAAGTGGTCCTTTAAAATAAAACCCTGTGGAATATTTCCAAGCTATGATCTCAAATCTCAACAGCCAACATCAAGTTGCACGGGGAAAAAAAGAAAGTTTAATATGCAACACAAATTGGGTGACTTTAAATATCTGGGAACGACCATAGACAATAAACTCACCTTTCAGACCAATGCAGATAACATCTACAAAAAGGCAAGGCAGCGGCTTTATCTTCTCAGGAAACTGAGAAGGTTTAATGCCAGTAAACACACCCTGACCATGGTCTATAGATCACTCACTGAGAGTGTTCTCACTTTTAACATCGTGTCCTGGTTTGGGAATCTCTCAGTTAGAGATAAAAACAAGCTCACCCAGGTAGTCAACCAGGCAAGTAAGATCATTGGAGACAAACAATTGCAACTTCAGGACATATACAACCGCTCCATAACCAAAAAAACTATTCAGATTTACAATGATTCTACCCATCCTCTTCACTCTGAATTTGACTTGTTGCCATCGGGCAGGAGGCTTAGGGCAAAATTAGCTAAAAAGAAGGGTTACAAAACTTTGTTTGTGCCAACTGCTGTGGACATTTTAAATATATATTTTTAAATAGTCTAATCGCCACTGCTCATGATCACTGTTGTTGTG
>NC_136808.1:60174995-60237495 GCF_951216825.1 Electrona antarctica | reverse complement strand
ATGTTCCAAAGAAATGGGACAATTAAATTTAACCCATTTGGCTGGCCAGTTGAAACACTTTCATTCTTTGCTTATAGTACTGTAACTGTTGTTATACTTTAAAGGTATATTCAGTGATTTGACTTAATTCAAATATCACTTATTTTTTCTTTTTTTCTGGATAATCCTCCCTACTATAGAGTGTGCTGACCATATAAGGAGTTCCTCCCTGTCCCCAGTGAGCCCCTGGGGTCAAAAAACCCTAGTTTCAGTTTTGGTGGCGGGTGGCAAAGCCTTCATCCAATCAGGATGAGAGGGGCCTTCCTCCAATCATGATCGAGTGGGGGCGGGCCTTGGTGCACATGCTGTTGGCCTGTTGCACTTCCCCCCACTGTAGAGCGTGCATGTGCACATTTTGTTACCGGGGCGGACTGGGTGGTTTTCCAAATCACCCAAATCACTGAATGCTCCTTTAATGCTGTCCTTAGGGCTATAGTTTTGACTATTGTTTGTATGGCTTGTATCTCTCCCTGTCTCTCTCCTCTCTATCTCTCTTTATACTCCTCGCACGGACAAAGCTGGCCACCCAGAACCTAGCCTCGGTCCCAGGTTTACTTATATCAGCGAGAAGAAAACCCAAACTGCATACAAATCAAAATTACAACTTGTGATTACACGCACGCACGCACGCACGCACGCACGCACGCACACACGCACACACACACACACACACACACACACACACACACACACACACACACACACACACACACACACACACACACACACACACACACACACACACACACACACACACACACACACACACACACACACACACACACACACACACACACACACACACACACACACACACACACACATTGGGGCAGCGGTGGCCGAACGGTTTGCGGAGCGGTCTTGTTATCGGAAGGTCGCCAGTTCGAATCCCCTACCATGAAATGTTCTATGAGCAGGGTCTGGCTGTAAACAAGCATCTCGAGCTTAGTCCATTCACCCTGGGTAAACAAAGAACTTTGCTTACACACACACACACTTATTAAGTTCTTTCTATCCTAACACGACCGGATGCCGTCCAGTCCATTCACTGTCCCCCAGTGTAGAATAACCTGATGAGCAGGTTAGGTGTGTGTGTGTGTGTGTGTGTGTGTGTGTGTGTGTGTGTGTGTGTGTGTGTGTGTGTGTGTGTGTGTGTGTGTGTGTGTGTGTGTGTTTGGGAGTGGTCTTTCAAAAATACAATAGATTTAACTCCCTAGTCTTCCAGTTTCCACTGTGCTGTAAATAACAGCCTGTAGCTCTGTCCCCCCTGGGTGTTTAATAATTGCCAGCACCAGGGAACCAGAGAGTTCAGTGGCGTGACTGAGCATCCGCCAGCTTACGACAATAGGTTAGAGAATGAATAAGAATATATAATTAGTAGGCTATTACGAGTAAGGGGTGTACAATTCTTTATCGTACTGTACACTACAGGCTTGTCAGAAAAGAGAGGAAGAAGAATTAGAGCACAAAATCAAGGAGTATGAAGTACTCTACACTAGTGTGTAAAACGTAATTTATGCTGTAGGCGGTAGGCCTATAGTAGGCTACAATGATCATAGATTGTAAACATGCTATGACAGTTATGACACAGTTGTGACAAACTTTGAATAAGTCAAGGGATTCCCATGTCTTAATAGCTAGGATCTAAATTAATTTAATCCCTTGTTTGAGCCGAATCTGGGTTGGCCTGCATAGCAGCAGCACTTGCATGGGGAGCATGGATGTTAGAACGGCAGCGACATCTCGTGGCCGTTCAGAATCAGTGCAGCGCAGTGAGCACCCCGCCTGGAGGCGGTCTGTCTGCATGTTGCGCTGCACTTCCTCGTTCTTCTTCAGTCACTCACAAAACTTTTAGCCGAGGATCCGCCTGCCTGTGCCGATTTCTTACAAGATCATAATAACATTGATCTGTTTAAATAATTAATAACTGTATAGTTTGTAGATTAGTTGAGGCCTTGCGCCACTAACTGTCTGCTGGGGAGAGGAGGTGATCTGATCATCGGGGCCATGGCAGACGGCAACGCCGGAGGAGCGGAGGAGAAATCGGGAGGAGGTGAAGAGGAATGTCCCGGCGGTGCCTGTGGAGGAGCAGCGCTTGGTGCAGCGAACTTTGGTGACCTAGTTTGTTTGTTGTTATTCTTTACGATAAAATAATGCAATTTGAGACTTGTATAGTGGCTGTGGAGGCTCTGCAGGATACACGCTGTGTAAAACAACCATTTTATCTCTCGCTTTAAAACCCGATACTTGTGTTTTTAAAAACCGACTCAAAGTTAAACCTTAAGGCCTAGTTAGTGAAGCCTGGCTAATATGAGCTCTATAGTCTGGTATTGTTTGACTAACCACACGCATGGTAGCATAAAGAGAGACAATGCTTGGGAATTAGACGGGGAAACATGTTTAGATGTATATGTTATTTGTATTAAATATAAGAACATTGAAATCATGGAAAGACCAAACACAGGGGTGGGAATGCCCGGTGACGTGATCGTTGGATCACAGCTGGGGGTTTCTGGTTGGTTTGGATACAGCTCTGGAATGTAGAATAGATAAGAAACCAAGGCAACGACTTTGTGATGTCATTAAACAACCAGCTACGTCAGAGGTCTTAAAACCTTTTTCAGGTCAAGGACCCTTTAGCTGAGAGAGATGAAGCAATGAGGGACCCCCCACTACATATTATTTTGTATACAATTGTGTTGCAGGTCAAACGTTTTCATAGATGGATTCATAGATTTGACTGACACCACTATCTATCATCAGTGTTGTGTTAATTCATGTTATTTGTATACATGATCTTTTCTATTCATATGTTGTAGGCTATTTGCAGACATTTAACCTGTTAAAAACTCTCAATATTTTAGAGTTAAGAAAGACTAATGTTAGGGTTAACCTAGGTTTTAAGTGTTCAATATCAGTGCCTATCACACAAAGCCTTATCTGAGATATAAAAACAAACCAAAAAGTCTGTACTGCTCTTCCGTATGGGCTATGGGATGTCAACTAGCAGGACATTTATGGGCTATGGGATGTCAACTAGCAGGACATTTGAAACTGAAAAACATCGCAGGTGAGGTGATGATGTCATGAGGTGTTTACAGGAAACCACCTGTCTGGTTTCCAGTCTGGTACTTTGCTGCACGTGACTAGTTTCCCTTTAGTTTAATGTTACATCATTATACTAATCAGTAATCAAGTAGTGGTAGTAACAGTTGGCTTAGTGGTCATTTATTTCAGTACCATACCAATACGCCATTCAATTCAAAGGAAAACTCTTAACCCATTTAGACCTGAGGACGATTCTACAAATGTCTTCTAAATCCTAACAGTTTTCTGAAGAACGCATGTTTCTATGTCAGCCGTTCTCAAACATTTTCATGTCAAGGACCCCCATCTGAAAATATGTTGTTCCAGGGACCCCCCAGAAGCAAAGATTTGAGTTAAAAACGTTCGCTCTGAAATAATATATTCAAAGCTTTGCACTACATTTTCACGATTTTTCAAAAATAGCAGACCTACAAGCTCGTAGCGCGGCACCGAGTGCCGCGCTACGAGCTTGTAGATCTGCTATTTTTCAATAGCTAAAGCATAACATAATGCTTAAAACACCAAAAAGGGGTTCCCGCCCAAAATGGGTTAAATTAATAATCATAAAATATCAATAATCAAGAGTGGTTAATGTGTCACTCACAACACTCATGCAGGTACAAGTGGTGAGATGTGGGACACGATTCCACACGTGTATCTCTTTGACTGATATACAGACAGTGCATGTATTTGTTTTTTTCTAAACATATACTTACTCCCCTAAGTTCATACTCACTCTAATTTTAGACAGCCTGTAATTACAGTTGGGAAGTAATGTAGTGCTCTGTCTCTGTTTACACTATCTTCTGAGCAATAAGATCAAATCAAGGTCAGTGGTTCAGTGGTTTATTTTTTATTTTTGTCAAACGTTTCCAAATAGCAGATGTACAATTTAAATTATTGATTGAATACTTTATTAGACAGAAATGCAAACGGCAACAGAGTACAGTCAAACACTTTGTCTAAAAGGATAGCAGCACCAAAAATAGTCCTTGCGGTCTGGTTTCCATTCAGGTCCTATGTATTCAATTCATAAACGCTCTCAGCGGCGTGGCACGAAGTGACTTGCTGTGGAAAGCTTGTAGATCTGCTATTTTTGAAAAGCTAAGTGTTCATGCTTAGAATTGTGATTTTGACAGCATGGGCGAAGTAAAGATAAATCCACTGTTCCCTATGAAAATAAAAATAAAACCTGAAATAAAAGCATGAGAGAGAAGATTATTATTGAATTATTATTAAACTTTGACCAAAGCATCATGTCTTGTTTTCAGTAAGTAAAGATATACCAAGGAGGTTCGTGGTGTGGAATCGTGTTGAGGGAAAGACACGTTACAAAATATTGGGTTAGGTTTGGTGACGGTGTCTCAATATAAAAGGAATTACCTTCATTTAGAACAGGGGTTCTCAACGCTTTTGGCCGGGGACCCCCGGAAATGCTTTGGCAATGTCTCGGGACCCCCGCCCCGCCCCCTCCCGACCCCCAATATAAATTGACTGCTACAATAACCTTAAACCATTTTGGGCGAGAACCCCTTTTGGTGTTTTAAGCATTGTTATAATTTAGCTATTGAAAAATAGCAGATCTACAAGCTCATAGCGCGCCACCGAGTGGCGCGCTACGAGCTTGTAGGTCTGCTATTTTTGAAAAATCGTGAAAATGAAATTTTAAAAAAATCTTTTTTTTTTTAAATAATTTGGGGACCCCCTAAAATAATTTGGCGACCCCCCGAGGGGTCGCGACCCACGGGTTGAGAACCCCTGATTTAGAACACACACCACTTAACTAACAGTATCTCCTTTCCATGTTCCAGATGTTGTTGATGACCCGATCATGGAGCAAGGAGCAGTTATACTCAGAGGGTAAGTCAGTTTAAACATTTAATCATGGAGCAAAGGAGCAGTTATACTCAGAGGGTAAGTCAGTTTAAACATCATGGAGCAAGGAGCAGTTATACTCAGAGGGTAAGTCAGTTTAAAGGAGCAGTTATACTCAGAGGGTAAGTCAGTTTAAACATGGAGCAAGGAGCAGTTATACTCAGAGGGTAAGTCAGTTTAAACATCATGGAGCAAGGAGCAGTTATACTCAGAGGGTAAGTCAGTTTAAACATGGAGCAAGGAGCAGTTATACTCAGAGGGTAAGTCAGTTTAAACATGGAGCAAGGAGCAGTTATACTCAGAGGGTAAGTCAGTTTAAAGGAGCAGTTATACTCAGAGGGTAAGTCAGTTTAAACATCATGGAGCAAGGAGCAGTTATACTCAGAGGGTAAGTCAGTTTAAACATGGAGCAAGGAGCAGTTATACTCAGAGGGTAAGTCAGTTTAAACATGGAGCAAGGAGCAGTTATACTCAGAGGGTAAGTCAGTTTAAACATGGAGCAAGGAGCAGTTATACTCAGAGGGTAAGTCAGTTTAAAGGAGCAGTTATACTCAGAGGGTAAGTCAGTTTAAACATTTTGCCATCACCACCAAAAGGGCGGCATTTGTTGACATTTTAGTCATCATGGCGTCGTTTTTATTTCGCTTTAATTTCGTTGTCAGTGAAAAAAAAGGTAGTCGGAACATTTTTCGACAATCAACACTGATCTGATCAGAGAGAGAGGGAGAGAGAGAGAGAGAGGGAGAGAGGGAGGGAGAGAGAGAGGGAGGGAGAGAGAGGGAGGGAGGGAGAGAGGGAGGGAGAGAGAGAGAGAGAGGGAGGGAGAGGGAGAGGGAGAGGGAGAGGGAGGGGGAGTGGGTAAGGGCACACTGTGATGGAACAGCTGGAGAGGTACATAACATAGAGAGGGAGAGTGGGAGAGAGGGAGAGAGGGAGAGAGGGAGAGAGGGAGAGAGGGAGAGTGGGTAAGGGCACACCGTGATGGAACAGCTGGAGAGGTACATAACATAGAGGGAGAGTGGGAGAGAGGGAGAGAGGGAGAGAGGGAGAGTGGGAGAGAGGGAGAGTGGGAGAGAGGGAGAGTGGGTAAGGGCACACCGTGATGGAACAGCTGGAGAGGTACATAACATAGAGAGGGAGAGTGGGAGAGAGGGAGAGTGGGATAGAGGGAGAGAGGGAGAGTGGGTAAGAGCACACCGTGATGGAACAGCTGGAGAGGAGAGAGGGAGAGTGGGTAAGGGCACACCGTGATGGAACAGCTGGAGAGGTACATAACATAAACACACACAGGACCAGGCAGTGGCAAACCGGTTATGGACAGGGGATGTTTGAACTGACCATGTTTAGCTATAGTGGAAAAGGACCAATCAACAATAACTTAGGGGATGTAACTTAACAAAACTAGAAATGCCAACTTGCGCTTTGCACAAAAGTTGTCCATGAATGGCCTACTTGTGCGCGAGCAGAGCGTGCAACTTGCCTCTGTCCTGTCAATGAGTCTCTGTAATGATTCTGGGGGCTGAATTTGGCCCCTTCTGCCACCAGTTTGACAACCCTGGTCTATTCTACCACCCAACGTGGTCCACCCAACCAACGTGGTCCACCCAACCACCCAACCCTGGTCTATTCTACCACCCAACGTGGTCCACCCAACCCTGGTCTATTCTACCACCCAACGTGGTCCACCCAACCACCCAACCCTGGTCTATTCTACCACCCAACGTGCAAGGCTGTCTTGCCTACGCATGTTCTCTTTCCCAATGCAAGCTTCTTTGGCAAATGGGTAAATAGAAGCTTCTTTCACGTGGCAGCGGTGGCCGAACGGTTTGCGGAGTGGTCTTGATACCGGAAGGTCGCCAGTTCATATCCGAGGAGCGGCATGTTCAAATTACCACTGCTGAAGTGCCCTTGAGCAAGGCATTGAACCACTACCATGAATTGCAGGGCCTGGCTGTAAACAAGTATCTGATGCTTAGTCCAGTTACCCTGGGTAAATATAGTAACTTTGCTTTGGCAAATTGGTAAATAGAAGCGGACACTATCAGCATCCATGGACTTTTTAAGTTATATTTTAAGTTCCCTATATACAACTTTGAAACTCAAATTTGTTACGTCATCCACATATGTCCGTCTTTAGATACACATACATAGTTACGTCATCACCCAATCCCTGATTGGCCGAGCGACGCCACCAACACACGGTAGTATCTAGCAAGACGCCCTGAGGGCGAGAAGTGCACGCATCCGCCTGGGTTACGGCAGACTGCTGGGTGAGCGCTGGCGCTTTGGCATGGGGGGGTCAGATCAACATATGGAATGAATTCTGTACTGGCCATATATGAAGCGTGTCTTGAGTGTACAGTGAGGTCAGATCAACATAAAGAATGTCAGAACAGGGAGGACGTTTGGGGAGGGATCAACATATGGAATGTCAGATGTCAGCTCCATATATGAAGATCGGACCACATTAAGTGATGGTGGGGGCAGCATGTGGTAGCCTGGCTAATAAGCCAGACTCAAATCACACTGTCGTGTGGTATTTGAGTCTGGAGATGCTGTGTATGGATCTTGTTTCCCAGGGGGTGGGTTCAAACATTTTCTCTTTGACGCAATTGGTCAGAGCTACTGTCAGTCAAAGGTCTCAAGCATTGAACGTCACTGTACCAAAGCCCGCCCATATTGCATACCGTGTCCCGATTGGCCACACCAGTTCTCTGGTGTAGGAAATGGGCGTACAATTGAGCCTCTCCAGACCGTAATCCGCCGGCAGGCAATTTTTTTTTGCCAATGGCTGATTCGGTTTGGCTTATTAGCCAGGCTAAGCATGTGGACCCCGGGGCCCATGTATGAACTAAAACATCCTTTTCCATATTGTGCATCTAACCTCAGTCAATGTTTGTCCCTTCCCTTCCCTTCCCGCCCACTGATGCAGCTACGTGATAGAACGACTGGCTGCTGATGACCCCGACAGACAGGTTTCGACTGAGGACCTGGGGGGGAGACCTGACGAGCAGGACGATCCCCACATCAAAGAGGTGGTGGAACAGCTGCTGAAGATCGCTGACGAGATGAACAGGAACGCTGAGCTGGAACGGTAAAGATGTGCTTCTTCTCATGTCCCGTTGGGAGGGGAACAGAGGCAGAGCGACTCCTATTGACGCAGTGTGTTTGGACATACTAGACTCACTACTAGACCACCGCGTACCGCTGTAATTAACCCATTTTGGGCGGGAACCCTTTTTGGTGTTTTAAACATTATGTTATAATTTAGCTATTGAAAAATAGCAGATCTACAAGCTCATAGCGCGACACCGAGTGGCGCGCTACGAGCTTGTAGGATCTATGTGCATTGGATGCTTTGGATAAAAGCGCTATATAAATGCACCATTTACCAGGCTTGTATAACACCTGATGATAATTAAGCAATATCTTTGCTTAATTATCGGAACTCGCCCTGCAGGCTCGTTCCTGCAGCATCGCAGAAGTCCATTAATGACGTTAAACCACCCCTCTCGTGTAATTTTGCAATTATACAACAGTTACCCTTAGAAAATCGCTGAATTTTTTTTTTTAATGACAGATGTAGTCACTACGACCACAAATGTCCCAAGAAACTAGCTAGCCTAGCCACCGAGTTTGCTGCGCTCTGGGAGAACAGAGCAGCTGAATTATTTGTTTTGATTAGGTGTGGAGTGGTGCTCGTTTGAACCACGGCTAGAAAGGCTGTTTCAACCAATCAGATTGCTTCCTCGAAACGACCTGTTGTATAATGTTGGTTGTTGAGCCTGCTGATGACGACAATGTGTGTCTACCGTTTAACCGGCAGGCTGATCGGCCAGGCACTACAGGGCAACTGTGCCCAGGACGTCTTCATGTCTGTGGCAAGAGACTTCTTCACTGATGGCATTAGCTGGGGTCGCGTGGTCGCTCTGTTCCACCTGGCCTACAGGCTCATCTACAAGGTATGGTGTAGTAAATGCTATGTATGTGAAGCAGCTCAGAGCGCTCACTTATTTTTTCCATTTCCCCCCCCCCCCCCACCCCCCGACAGCAACGATGTACAGACATAAGACAAGTTTCTGCACAAAAGTTGTGCAGAAACCTCTCATCTCCATGTTTTACTTACTTATGTTTTTTCGTAAATGAATGCCCTACTTCATCACACTGACTGACTACAGCTGATTGAGCTTGTAGATTTTTTTAGGTGAATCCTGAAAAGTAACAGTTTTGGACATATTTTTCCACCCGACCGAGACTATAATGCAATAGCAACGTGACACAATGGAACCCGACACGAATATAAATTATATGTAGTGTTGTGTCTGGGTAGCTCAGTCGGTAGAGCGCTTGCCTTTGGACCACACGTTCATGGGTTTGATCCCTGGCTCCGCCAACTCGTAATGAGTAGCACGGCTTGGGTGCGGGAAGTGTTGGGAGCTGATGGTAGGTATGGCGCTCCACCATCTCCATCTCCGTCCATCTCCCAGGGGTCTAGTTTTGTTACGGGGACAGACTCCCGCGTGTTACCGGCTGATCCCGACAAAAGCCACTCCCGACCTACTTTCTTTGTGTGTGAACGAAGCACATAACCTGACTCCGCCAGATGGGGCAGCAGAGAGTACACTGGGTTCCCCCCCTCCTGCTCCCATCTGGGAACTCTCAGGCAGACTTGATGCTCCGGCCACAAAACGGCCTGGCCAATCAGTGGCAGCTAGAGGCGGGATCAAGGCATACACAATGCAGAGTAATCTAGTGTGAGTGGTGACACGCTTTGATCTCGCCGCAAAGCAGGTGCCTATGGGCGATAGTTCCAAACATTGCTCCTATGGCTGGAACTATCCCATTGAGATAGAATGAGCACTTCCGCATTCCATTGTTACAATGAGAGTCAACGGGAGTGTCATTACTCTCTTGCTAGATTACTCTGACACAGTGTTGCCTTGATCCCGCCTCTAGCTGCCGCTGATTGGCCAGGCCGTTTTGTGGCCGGAGCATCAAGTCTGCCTGAGAGTTCCCAGATGGGAGCAGCAGGAGGGGGGAACCCAGTGTACTCTCTGCTGCCCCATCTGGCGGAGTCAGGTTACGAAGCACAACCATTGCTGTAGACCTTGTTTTTGTAAGGAATGACTTGATTGCTAAAGTTGTTAGTGACCCCACGTTGTGCTGGGCTTCCTTCCACAAGGCGCTGACCTCCAACCATGTGGAGAACATCAGGATGGTCATCAGCTGGGTGCTGCAGTTCATCAGAGAGAAGCTCTACTCCTGGCTCATCCAGCAGGGAGGATGGGTGAGTTGGGTCCTCCTGCTTCAAACATGTTACCACCGTTTCACTTCTTAAAGGACAACTTTAGTTTTTTGTTTTGTTTTTAAGTTGTTATCAGAGAAAGTAAAAGATGAGTGTTCATTTTATTTTCATTTGCTGCTTTCTTTCGTTGTAGCGATTTTACCGGTTTCTTTTCACAGGGGGGCGGGGGCATTTGAACATGGGGCTAAATACTTTTTTTTACAACATTTTACAGTGATTTCTTTATTATTTACTATAGTCCTACTAGACCCCAGGAAATTACATTCTGGCCACAAAAGATCACAGGATCTACTGAATGTGAAGGGGGGTACTAGGGGGATGCCACATTGTGTGACAGTTTGTCACATTCAGTAGATGTGATCTTTTATGGCCAGATGTAATTTTATAGGGTCTAGTCTAGTAGGACTATAGTAAATGATAAAAAAAAGTAATCACTATAACATTTTGTACAAAAATACATATTTAGGACCATGTTCGAATGCCCCCTGTCAAAAATAGCTAAAATCACTAAAACGAAAGAAAGCAGCAAATGTAACAACATTTACGCTCATCTTTTACTTTCTCTAACAACAACCTAAAACATGAATAAATACGTTTTTAGACACTTGTAGACCATATCCATGGTCATCATATGGGCATACCTAACAATGGATGCGAAAATTTCCATTTTTGTGTGTTTTACTAATTTTATATCAAAAGTCCATAAAAATCCAATTTTAATTACTTCCTTTGAATGAAAACATGACGCGTGATGACGTGTGGAGTCCTGGGGGCGGGGCATGAGGAATAACCCATTCAACCCATTTTGACCTGAGATCAGATTCTAAAAATGTCTTCTACATCCTGACAGTTTTCTGAAAAAGCTATGTTTCTATGTCAGTCGTTCTTCGATTTTTCAAAAATAGCAGACCTACAAGCTCGTAGCGCGCCACTCGGTGGCGCGCTACGAGATCTGCTATTTTTCAATAGCTAAAGCATAACATAATGCTAACACAAAAATGGGTTAAAAAGCACCAAATAAAAACTATTCATATAGTTGATGCCTCATTCATCATTCTACAAGGTTGATTTCTCATTTCCATTAAAGACCAAATCAATTATTCCAAATAAAGATGGTGTCACTTTATCGCTGTGTAATATTCACGTTCTGTGTGGACGTACTAATGACAAAAATCACATTCCGTGCTCAGCCAATCAAATCATCACGATGGGGTACACACAGACACACAAAGCTGGGCATAGGAGGGGCTAGTGCCCCTCAAAAACTGTAAAAAAGTACAGTGTTTTTGTGGCAACTTAATTACATGAAACAAATCTCCCTGGTGTTGTAAGAGTGTGTTTATAGGGTCTAGTGTGTACCCTGGTGTTGTAAGAGTGTGTTTATAGGGTCTAGTGTGTCATCTGTACGTTTGGAAGCTGACTGTGTCCCTTGTTGTGTTGTGTTCCTTCAGGAGGGTGTGATCAGAGGCATCTCTCAGTGGAGGACGGTGGCTGTAGTGTCATTGGTCGCGCTGGTGGCCGCCTTCGCTTTCTACAGGAAGACGCGCTGACGTCACACTCCCAAGGTGGTCCACCTCACCTCTAAAGTTTGGGGTTGGTGGTAGTAGACGTCACCCCCACCTCTCTCTGGGGGGGGGGGGGGGGGGGTAAACCTGGGGCTGAAAAAGAGATGGTTTGTTGATTTAATGTCTTCCAGAAGCTCAACCATCTTGTCAGAACCTGCTTGGGTGGGGGACCAGTGGTTCGGAGTGGCCCCAGTGGCTGCCAAACTTCTCAGGTATCGAAGGACAAAAAGGCCATCATCACACTCCAGTTTTCCTCTTTGGACATCTACGCGTCAGTCAGTCAGTCCGTGTTTTCCATGGAACAACCCTGAGCGTGTTCTGATCAAACTGTAATAGTCTTTATTGTGGGGAAAGTAGTTTAACATATGGAGTGTAAGCACTGTACACTTGAGGGGGAGGGTAGACTTTTGGAATTGCAGGGGAAAAAACCTTTTTCTATCTCTGGGAAGATGGTGTTGGCTGTGAATAAAATACTGTTTTTTTTTAACCACTCAAGTGACATTTCAGATAATTGCTCAAGTATTTATTATCGCCAATTTAGATTTAGGGTTCTCCATGTTTTATTTTTATTTTAATGTTGTAAATGAATTTGATTGGACTATATTATATTGGGTAAATTATAAGAACGGTGACACCATCTTTAATTGTTGTCAACTTGTACTGTATGATCATGCCCATTTGACCAAAATGCTTTTTATGTATTTAATTTTTTATTGGAGGATGTTTCTCAAAACAATAAAAATGTTCCAATCAAAGCTGGTATTCGTTTTCCCTTCGTGGTTTAAGAGAAAATTAAGTCATTGTAAAATGATTGAGTCTGTAGAACAGAATTTTAAAACTTGTTCCCATGGACCTCCTGTAATTATGTTTCCAAAAGTCCATCATATTTGAAGAAATGTTTGAACTGATAGATAGATAGATAGATAGTTTTTATTAAAGTGTCTTACATAATAAGATGCCCAGCCCGCACGGGCTTACAAGACACAAAATTGTACATATATAATGATACATATACACAAATAGACAGTTACTCATGGATACATCGTTCTCCAACGTAACCGCCATGCCTTCTCTATGAACTTTCCAAAAACAAAAACTTCATTACTGAACAACCAATTTAACATAAAACACTCAGACATCCAAAACAGATCTGGGTTCTTATCCTGAATTTTTTCAAATAAAAAGTTTCTTAAATCATGATATAGTGGACAATATAAAACAAAATGAAACTCATCCTCTACAACTCCCAGGTCACAAAGAACTAATACAGTATGGGTAGAAGCTATGAAATTGAATAACTGTTGAGGGGCTGCCTTGGTAGACTTCTGATGTGCACAGTTTTCGGGCACTGAAAAGTTGTGAGCTTGTAGATCGGCTATTTTCGCTGCACAACACCACAACTAGAAAATCTAGCTTTAAGATAGTTGCATATTCATTTTAAAAATTACATGATATGCCTTCTTTATAAATATTTAGGCCTAGGCCTACATATTGTGATGTGGTCCTCGAGGATTGTTTGAAATATGCCTTGTGGTCCTCCGAAAAGGTTGAGAACCACGGCTCTAGTTTCTAAACCCTTTGTATATTTATTGTGCATTAGGAGAAAGAAAATATTGTTCTTCCTAAATTATTCGCGTACAGGATTTTGACAGCAGAGGGCGCCATTAGACAGCCAATGAACCTCCTTGCGATGCCCAATCATTTCATGAATCACCCTCCAGGATCACCCTCCAGGAGGGCGATTCATGAATACTCTATGGAATCACTCCATGTTCTGTGAATTAACGCCTGTTCTCTTCTAAGAAGTATTGTAGTACATAATACATTTAATAATCAATTGGAATCTGTGGTGGATATGGACTCTATGGTATAATATGATTAATGATATGATAGATAGATAGATAGATAGATAGATAGATAGATAGATAGATAGATAGATAGATAGATAGATAGATAGATAGATAGATATAGTATAGGCTACATGGTATTTGATAGATAGATAGATAGATAGATAGATAGATAGATAGATAGATAGATAGATATAGTATAGGCTACATGGTATTTGGTATAGATAGATAGATAGATAGATAGATAGATATAGTATAGGCTACATGGTATTTGGTATAGATAGATAGACAGATAGATAGATAGATAGATATAGTATAGGCTACATGGTATTTGGTATAGATAGATAGATAGATAGATAGATAGATATAGTATAGGCTACATGGTATTTGGTATAGATAGATAGACAGATAGATAGATAGATAGATAGATATAGTATAGGCTACATGGTATAGATAGATAGATAGATAGATAGATATAGTATAGGCTACATGGTATTTGGTATAGATAGATAGATAGATAGATAGATAGATATAGTATAGGCTACATGGTATTTGGTATAGATAGATAGACAGATAGATAGATAGATAGATAGATATAGTATAGGCTACATGGTATAGATAGATAGATAGATAGATAGATATAGTATAGGCTACATGGTATTTGGCATCAGCACTGTTGGCACTGGAAATACTGTGCTCTTTAAAATGTTTGAATAATACCTTAAAGGAGCATTCAGTGATTTGAGTGATTTGGAAAACCACCCAGTCCGCCCCGGTAACAAAATGTGCACATGCACGCTCTACAGTGGGGGGAAGTGCAACAGGCCAACAGCATGTGCACCAAGGCCCGCCCCCACTCGATCATGATTGGAGGAAGGCCCCTCTCATCCTGATTGGATGAAGGCTTTGCCACCCGCCACCAAAACTGAAACTAGGGTTTTTTGACCCCAGGGGCTCACTGGGGACAGGGAGGAGCTCCTTATATGGTCAGCACACTCTATAGTAGGGAGGATTATCCAGAAAAAAAATAAGTGATATTTAGATTAAGTCAAATCACTGAATATACCTTTAAGTCGTAAGAGATGGGCTGTGTTGAGGCAACCAGGCACCAAAATTCATTCATTCATTCAGTAGTAGGTAGGTAGGTAGGCGTAGGTAGGTAGGTTGGTGTAGGTAGGTAGGTAGGTAGGTAGGTAGGTAGGTAGGTAGGTAGGTAGGTACAGATAGATGTCAAACATGTTGTGCAACTGCCATTACAACATGCTTTATTTTCTATTTTGTCATTTCTTTCATCATGACCATTTGTTCTGTTTTACTTTCATCATAAGCATTAATTATACACAATACAAGTGCTGTGAGTGTTATGCCATTCTTTATTCAATATTTCAAAATAAAATGCAATTGCATGACGCTGATTTATGTAAGTTACCCTTTTCAACAACGTATGTGCTCTGTGTCAAATGTTTTCAGATATATCTGAATATTATACATGTATCTCAATGTGAAGCTCAGCTGCATCTGTCATATTTAAGGCGTACAAAAGAGAGAATAAACTGTATCACTGTACAAATACACACGGTAATAAACAAACTATAGATATTAACAAATATATACAAAAAGACACACTTGGAACACTTAGTTGTTCCAAGTGTCATTTAAATAACTAAATAAATACTTGATTTGCATTCAGTTCTTCTTTTAGCTTAATGGGAGTGGTGTAGTACTGTAGTGCCATTGGTCCATGACTTTTTATATTCCATATCACTGTTATTCCTGCTCCAGTCCACTCCAATGTTGCTATCCCTTGTACGTTGTTCATTTAAAACCTCTTAAACCCTATATACTTACTGGGGTCTCCCAGGGCTAGATCCTCTTATTTCCGTCTGCACGTAATCTCCTCACCAAAATAGCCAATCTGCAAGCTCACTGCGTCACATGTGTAACATGACTTGTAGACTGGCTATTTTCACAGAATATTTGCCCCCGAATAGGGACGCTATAGGGTTCATGTGTGGTTAAATAGGATGGTAGATTCCATTCAGTATTCTGCAGGTTATGCTGCTCTCAGATCAGTTTGCTGGGAGTTAAGCACAGGGACGGCTCCAGGCAAGGGCTTTAGCCCCCTCTGGTGGAGGCTTAGCCCCCCCTAAGCCCCCCTCCAAGCAAGCCCAATTGACGGACTTCTATGTATTGTAAACCAAGATGCATTAGTCCCCCCTCGAAATAGCCAGCACCCCCAGTCACTATTTTCTGGAGCCATTGCTGGTTAAGTGGCTGTAGATTTGGCAGCAGTCCAAAACTTCAACCAACCGGACATGGACATTTGGAGTTATGTTCCTTTGTGCAGTCTGCACGGCAAAGTCCAAAGTTCTGGCGATTCCACTGCACAATACTGAAAGGCAGGAAGGAGGAGTGCATGGATGCAGGTCTCACACACAGCATATAAACAAGGGTGAACAGCATAATATCCCCGAGATCTCAAGTGTCTTAATGCTTCTGTAACACCCAAGATTCAAGCCCGGCCAGGTCTCCCACATGCATTGGAACATCTTAACCACTGGTCTAAGAGGGCCCGAGGAGATATTAGGCTTTTGGTATTCAGGCAGAGGCTCAGTCTGAGCCACTCTGCTATACACTTCCAACTGAAGAATAAACTCATCTGTCGTTGAAGCTGGGACTGTGAATCAACTGAGACAGCATCCCAAACGTGTCCATAGTCTGCTCGGGCGTCTGTGTCGGGTTCTGCTCTGGACGGTGGTGGGCCATCAGCTCCGGACCTCCTCCTCCTCCCGCCAGCCCAAAGTCCCCGGCGGTACCGATCCTGGGAAGGAACTGGGAGAGGGCCGGCAGACCCCGGTCTCGACCCTGAAGCCTCTGCCGCTGGTTCCCCAGACTGACCAGGGTGCCGTGCTTGTCGGAGACATAGGTGTTGTAGCCGTCCGCCTGGATCTGCTCCCTGAACGTGCAGTCATCTCTGCTGTAGGTGTGCTGCATGCCGGGGACAGAAGGACAGGCAGTCAGAGACACAGTTCTGGAGCAAGTAGGGACTGATACTATTTTCTCATGTACTGGTATTTGCCTTTTATTTGGACGCAAACCCCTTTTGGGGGTAGTTGTTGCTGTATATAGCAACATATTGTTTTGTAATTTTTGAAAAATATATATTTTTTAAGTTTTAGTTAGGTCATGATTTAGAAGATATTTTTACATTGAAGACAAACGTGAGGATGAAAATTGTGATTGGCCAGAATGAGATGATTGTATGATAAGAGCGGCCCTCACTTCACACAAGTGTGATTTTTTACTTCTGTATAGTATTGTTCATCATTGATTGTGCTTTTTGTGATGTTATTCTTCCTCTGACGCCTTACTATTGGGCTTGCTGTGGAAGAGAGGTCAAAGGCAGGTCAGGGGGTGGGGAGAGTACTGACGTCCCTCCTATTTATCAGAGAAAGTGCATTGTTGACATTGGCCACAGAGAGACAGTCGGGGGCCAAGGTTGTTGCAGCATGCTTGTTGTAACGTTTTCATTCACGCAAACACATCCTACCCTGCAGCACTCTGGACAAAGGTTGGTGAACCGATTGACTGACTGACTTGACTGGCTGGCTGGCTGGCTAGCTGGCTGGCTGGCTGGCTGACTGACTGGCTGGCTGGCTGACTGGCTGGCTGGCTGACTGACTGACAATCTGATTATCAAAAAGCCATGTGCCATTTGCTGAAGGACTAACATGCACACGCGCACGCACACACACACACACACACACACACACACACACACACACACACACACACACACACACACACACACACACACACACACACACACACACACATATAATATTTAATTAATTGAAATGATTGATAGCCTATACACTTTTGGACAAGCGACAGCAGAGCCCTCACCGATGAATAAAGCCTCCCGTCGCCTTCCATGCAGAGGAACTGCGAGGTTGCTATTCCTTTTATGACGACACTGCCTGTATCCACTGAGCGGATCTCCAGGAGACCTGCAAAGACAATGATAAAGAACATGAAGGCTATACTATTCCATAAATAATTATCACTATAGGCTAGACCACTGGCAGCGCAGATGGTAGTCCACCAGTAGGCTAGGCTAATTTACACAAGTCATATTTTTTTTCTAAATCAAAGAACGTGCCCAGCTAACATTCAGGGTAAAGGTCCTTATATAGGACTACAGGTATTAGCAAATAACAACACTGATGCTGTATGATCATCTGAGACTGTAGGCTACACACAAATGCAGCCTAAGCAGTCACGGAGTTAAATAAATCGACGATAACTGAGGAAATGTTTAGGCTACACTGCGTGGTTCCATCTCCAAATCCAAACATGAGGATAGCAGACCTATAATTAAATAGTCTTACTTACTATATTTAGTTTGATGAGGGGAGCCGTGTACCTGTCCGTCTCCACTGATCTGCAGGTGGAGTCCGGGTCTGGCTGCATACAGATGCCTGTGTCGCACCACCTGTCCCCAGCCGTTGGAGAGGTGTGGACCCTGGTCCCCTACTGGAAAACACGCCACTCCGACCGACACGACGATATTAGCGATAACGAACAACACTGCGATACACACCAGTACCAACGGCATGTTTGCGTCAAACGATTTTTTCTTTTTCTTTTTTTTAACCGCGCGCTGCACGTGCGTAAAAGTGTTAGTATTTATATTTATCCAAAAGACGGTTGATCTCCCCGCGTGCTTTGCGCCTCCAGTTGGTCAATCTGTATCAATAAGTCAACGTCGTCCTGGTGACTTTTAAATGGCCAGCTTATCAGTGAGAGCGATAAGCATCTTCCCAGTAGCCAGTTCTGAGAACGTCAACACCACACACACACACACACACTCGCACGCGCGTGCGCGCGCGCACACACACACACACACACACACACACACACACACACACACACACACACACACACACACACACACACACACACACACACACACGCACGCACACACACACACACACACACACACACACACACACACACACACACACACACACACACACACATCAAGCAACGCCATGCGCATCCAACCATATATCCGCTATTTGCAGGGAAATAAGCCTACAGAAAAAAATAGGCCTAGGCCTACAGTAGGCCTACGTATAGTTACAAATAATAGGCTATAATGATACAAATCTTTAATTATTATAATAATAGGCCTAATATAGGTCTAATATAATTAGCTATAGGCCTAATATATAAATATAGTAGCCCATAGGCTAATATAATAATAGCCTAATAGATAGGCAACAACAACAACAACAACAATATATGATGATTTTGCAAAACACATTTTTGGAACAAAAGGTCTTTTGGCCACATTATTCTTTGTTTGCTTGATTACGTTGCACCATAAAGTTGCATAAAATGTGTGTATATAGTGTTGTAGGCTAGGAGTCTATGACACACATTTGTATTTGAGCATTAGGTTAAAGTCTAGGCTACTGATCAATGTAATACTAGCATACTACAGGCTGATCTGGCACAGTCGCATCCCACCTGCAGACTCTAGGAATACTAGGTCAACTAAATAACACGCTTTTTTCCGCTCTTATCGCTGTATGATGACCGCGCGTTTCCGATGCTTGATTTCTGTCAATTGCTTAACTCTAATCTCTATGCACGATTCACCGTTGCATTTACATAGCAGTTAAAAAATAACGGAGAACAAATATCACCAACCATTGACCATGCAAACCTTGACTCCACAATTCCAGGGCGCAATTTTATACACGGGGCACCAGACTTATAAGAGTTTAAAACACAAACGTCTTGAAAGCCCCTAATCTAATATAGATTGTAGCAGGCTTCTTCTCAATGAAATTGCAGATTGCAAGATATGCGCTCATGCAGTGGTGTGCCGTGAATGCCACTAGATGGCGCTGCAGGAACATACGTTTGTAGGGAATGTTAAGTACTTCATGTCCTTCACTAGAGCTGCCATAACTAAAGTCCAAGTGATGAGTGCTTCTAATCAGACGTGACCCTAATGATGCATGTCCCAAACAAGATGTCACACACAGAGTTCTTCTTATAGCCCATGAGCCTAGTAGAACATCTTGCGTTGCGATCCATTTTTGGGGTCCAGACTCCCAGGCTTGTGCTTGTGAAATACTGAACTGATGATATGATGCAGGCTCAAGCTTGTTTTCTTAAAGGGCAACTTTGCTGAGTTTGAACCTGAATCCTGTGGTTGAAGACATGTAGAGATGAAGATGAAGATGAACCTGAATCCTGTGGTTGAAGACAGAGACTGTTCTGGAGACATGCAGAACAAGTTGGCAAGTGTTTGCACGCACGCACGCACGCACGCACGCACGCACGCACACACACCCACACACACACACACACACAGTGTTGAAAGCCCATAATCTAATATAGATTGTAGGCTTTCAACACTCCAAAAATAGTAGCTCTACAAATCCACAGCGACATCACTGGCACAAAGTCTTTTCGAATGGGGGTCTGCACACAGACAAATACATAATATCGATTTGGGGGTCCTTTTTAGGACGGTTCATCCTTGTCCGTCCCGCATGCAGGCCAGGGACTGGACCGTGGTGTTGATGTATATAGTGGCCATGTCATTGGGCGGTGTTACAAGGAGATATGTTTACGTTTTGCATGATGAGCTGTGCTGCAGTGTAGGCCATGATGCAGGGCAGAGGCTGGGTCTCTACAACAACATGATGAGCTGTGCTGTAGGCCTGCAAGGCAGAGGCTGGGTCTCTACAACAACATGATGAGCTGTGCTGTAGGCCTGCAAGGCAGAGGCTGGGTCTCTACAACAACATGATGAGCTGTGCTGTAGGCCTGCAAGGCAGAGGCTGGGTCTCTACAACAACATGATGAGCTGTGCTGTAGGCCATGATGCAGGGCAGAGGCTGTGTCTCTACAACAACATGATGAGCTGTGCTGTAGGCCACGCAGGGCAGAGGCTGGGTCTCTACAACAACATGATGAGCTGTGCTGTAGGCCACGCAGGGCAGAGGCTGGGTCTCTACAACAACATGATGAGCTGTGCTGTAGGCCACGCAGGGCAGAGGCTGGGTCTCTACAACAACATGATGAGCTGTGCTGCAGTGTAGGCCATGATGCAGGGCAGAGGCTGGGTCTCTACAACAACATGATGAGCTGTGCTGTAGGCCACGCAGGGCAGAGGCTGTGTCTCTACAACAACATGATGAGCTGTGCTGTAGGCCACGCAGGGCAGAGGCTGGGTCTCTACAACAACATGATGAGCTGTGCTGTAGGCCACGCAGGGCAGAGGCTGGGTCTCTACAACAACATGATGAGCTGTGCTGTAGGCCATGATGCAGGGCAGAGGCTGGGTCTCTACAACAACATGATGAGCTGTGCTGTAGGCCATGCGGGGCAGAGGCTGCTGTCGTGACTTGACCTGCCTGTGACATTTGAGAGGAGCGCCCTGGCCTCTCAGTGCTGCTGGAACACTGCAGTAATGTTGATGACACTGTTTGGGTCTACACCCCCCCAGCCTGGCTAATAAGCCAGACCGAATCAGCCGTTGGCAAAAAAAAGATTGCCTGCCGGCGACAGTGTGATTTGAGTCTGGCTTATTAGCCAGGCTACCCCCCCCCCCCCCCCCCCCCCCCCCGCCCTGCAAGTCGTCTGTCGCTTAATAGAACACTAAACACGAGTGGTTTTCAGCCGGACAATTTTTGTAATTTTCATAATGTTGTTGATGTCTGAGGTGGGTGGCTCTTTCAGTAGCCTACCTTCATGATGCTCAGTGACATCATAGAAGGTAGGTTGGTTTATCTGCCCACAACCCTGTTTTTTTTACAGGCAGGTGTTTGAGTGAATCTCACCCGCGTTTAGTGATAGAGAAAAATCCCATCCACCCACAATGGTCTTTATTGTTTTCCCCCCACTGGACCAGGAATGGGTGCATGGACCAAAGGAGAGCTCCATTTGTTTAGTTTTTTCACAGATTTTGCCCCCCTAATAGGGCCAACCCATGTTATCTATTTTTCGTTTTTTTGTCTTGATGAAATATTACATGGCAACCTCAAGTTGCCATGTATTGCTATACTTCAATATATTTTGATGAGAAATATCTTTTATGGAATATTTTACATTGGGTAAAATATTTCCGTGTTTAGTAATGGTATGCCAAAATATTTTTAGTGTTCTAATCTATAGGGCTAAAAATAACTTCTTTAAGACGAGGTGACATCGGTGAAGAGGGAATGCTTTTGTCTGCAGAGGAAGTGGCTCCCCAGTCCCCACATTCCCACACCTATAATGCAATATCTGCAATATCGTCTGCACGTGTTTATGTCTGTTCGCTCAACCACTTCAAATTCGACACATGCGTTCCACACCCCCACAGGGAGTGCAGTGCCCGGTGTCGAGTCGGTCGGACCCACGGTTGTCCAGAACTGCCACAAAAGGCCTCCATATATGGAGCTGTCCTGTTCTGACATCACAAATATGTTCTGACATCTGTATAGACTCCATATTTGGGCATGTCTAGTAATGTCTAATTTATGTGCTGTCGCACGATGGTGTGCTTGGTGGCAAAAATTGTAATTCACAGCTCCATACGTGTTGTAGTGTAGTGTAATGTGGCGTGTTGTGACCTTGTAAATCACTCCATCTCCGATGATTTTCAACTGCTTCAGCCTAACTATCTTGTACAACGGATGCGATGAAACTGTGAAGAAAAGTGTGTGTTCGAATCACAATAGCTCAATATAACAACGTTTAGTGTTTGTCCGTGCAGTGACAACAGAGCCGCCAGACAGCATACAGGAAATTACGTAACAGGCTTAGCGTCTGCCAGAGTAATATAGTAAGAGAGTGGCGACACTAGCGTTTACTCCCGTTGTAACAATGGAATGCGGAAGTGCTCATTCTATCTCAATGGGATAGTTCCAGCCATAGGAGCAATGTTTGGAACTATAGCCCATAGGCACCCGCTCTGCGGCGAGATCAAAGCGTGTCGCTACTCTCCTACTAGTCCAGTAATAATGTAATTTGACCTCTAACTAATTTAAAAAAAAAAAAACTCAACTGAATTTGCATCTTCAATATATCCTGAATAACAGAAAAAAAGTTGCCTGGAATTGTCTGAGGGGAAAGTGTTGAAAATGGCCTGTACAGTATGGCCACCATTGACATCCTATTATAAGGCAATATTTTCTAAATTTCCTTATGCTTTAAGTAGCATGTGACATATCAAACTAGGGGGTTTTCATGATGCTGAATCCATTCCAAGCATTAGTTTTGCATAAAAACACTCATTGGGCTAAATTTGGCCATAGCAACTTGCCAAAATGTGATGATGTCAGCAATGTGTGTGAAATGTGTCTGCAGTGGCGTGAATAAGTCCTACTGGAAACCAAATTAGTTGATGCCTAGAAATATATATTAGATATGTTTAGGATTCTTAATAGGACTGGTTGTTAAAGATCCCTAAATATTCAGCACAACAATTGAATGGATTGGAGATGACCTCTTGGGTGGGGTGGAATTGTCAATGATCCCGTGATCCTGTTAAATGTTATTTTATGAACGGAAATGACAGTGAGATGAGATGAGATTACAACGTCCTGTTCCTCATAATGCTGGGGACCCCCTGGGATACCTTCAAGGACCCCCTGGGGGTCCACAGACCACACTTTTAGAACCACTGCTCTATTGTCGTCCTTCATTCCTTTAATAATGCATCAGTATTTTGAAGTTTGTGCATTGTTGTATCCATGTGTGCACGTGCACGTGTGTGCATGTGTGTCTGTGTGCGCACACACACGCACGAACGCACGCACACAGGAACACTCGCGCACGCACGCACGCACGCACGCACGCACGCACGCACGCACGCACGCACGCACGCTCGCACGCACGCACGAACGCACGCACACAGGAACACTCGCGCACGCACGCACGCACGCACGCACGCACGCACGCACGCACGCACGTGCATTTGTGACTCAGCTGACCAACAGGTCCATGTCAACAGGTGCCAGCCTAACGACTGTTTGGATGGCAGTTCATTTGAATGTCCCCCTAAGCAGCAACTCATTTGCTTCACCACCACAGCCAGATGTTTCATTATTCACTGTACAACCCCAGCGTTCATTTAAAGGTGCTGGATATATTATGCAGTATGTTTGTTCAAATTAAAATAAGTGTTAAATAGCTCTGAGTATGCCTTCTGATCATTGCCATATACAGTGTTTTTTTTAGTAACAGGGGTCTCCCCATCTCTTCAGCTCTTGAATAAACAGAAAATGCATTTTCAGGTCAGGACACCAATTTTATCATTTAACTCAGGATGCAGTAAAAACAGGCAGTGGTGGAAAAAGTACTCAAATGTTTTACTTAAGTATAAATACTGCAATGTAGACGTACTCCATTACAAGTAAAAGTGCCATATTCAAAAAATTTACTCAAGTAATAGTACAAAAGTATCTGCATTAAAATGTACTTAAAGTACTAAAAGTAAAAAGTATACTCGTATTGCAGAATGTCCCATTTGTGCACGAAGTCTTTTGAAAATAGCCGATCTACAAGATCGAAGATCTGCTATTTTCAAATGGCTGAAATGTATATGGGTTGAAGTGGTTAATGTATGTTTTCAAATTTTCTAAATCCAAAACTCTATTAGTACAAATATACTTGAAAATTGTATTTAAGTAAAGTCAATGAATGATCTTTGTGTGGTTGTTTGTCCTGATTCGATATATATTCCACCCGAAAATGCATTTTCTTTTACTAAAGAGCTGGAGAGAGCTTTAACCTTTTAACAAACTTTTAGTTTTAAGCAAAGACATATCACTTACAGCACCTTTATCTCTGAGAGTGTAGCCTACAAATGGAACCGAATGTACCCGTAAGGGTCTATTTGGTTCAATTTGTACACTCTCAGTGTTGGTCCATTTTGTTTCATTTGTACACTCAGAGTTACATTAACATAGACTGCAAATCACATGTGAAAACAATATTCAGATTGCTTCAAGTTCAAACGGTAACTTAATCTTTTTGAGGATCATTTTAAATCCACAATCTGTTTATACATTTCAATATAACGCCAAAGATCTTTGCGAGATTTGAAATGAATTCACGCTCATAATGATCTTGATCCAGAGCCAAAGCAGATATTTTTGGAACAGCCGCACTGGAGTGGGACCACCACCGCACTCCTCTCACCTGTCCCGTCCTGTCCTGCCCTGCCCTGCCCTGCCCTGCACTCCCCCCAACAGTTTGAGCCATCCCTGCTGGGTGTTAAAGACCCAGGCTTGGACTGAGTTAGTTGGCAGGATAAAGCAGTAACACCCAATAAGCCTGGAGCTTAGGAAGTGCCACAGCCCAGGCATCCGGGGACTGTGAGGGCCAAATGAGCGGGCCGTCTGGGCTCGGAGCTAAGTGGCCCCCAAGGTGCCCCCCCCCCCCCCCCCCCCCGCCTCTTACAGCTAGATGAGAAGTGGGTGCCGAACAATGTTTGATCACTGGAGCTGAGACTGAAGCAGTGGTGGAGGAATCAATACCACAATGTAGAAACTCGGTTACAAGCAAAAAGTCTGGTATTAAAAATGTACTTGAGTCAAAAGTAAAAGTAGTCGGTATGCATAATGTCACAACTTTTCGAATGTATAAATTGTATACATTTGTCAACACGTAGCTGAGCTTGTAGATCAGGTATTGTCAATTAGTCTAAGGGGGGATTCACGCACCCGGGCGCGCATTCGGGACCACATGGCAGATATTGTGCCGTGTGAACTGAGTGGTGCAAGGTCTTATATAGCCTGATCAGCTGTGGTTTGACGTAATGTCAGTGACCATAGTAACCATGCTCATTTTTTTTGGTACGAACACGTGTACACAGGTACAAAGCCAGTTGTTGGAGTGGTTTACACCACTCAAAAATATGAATGTATTAGCAATTGGATTTGGAGCACATGTGAGCCATGGGGATACATGCAGTCCCACTCCCACCACCGTGCACTATTCTAGCGCAGCTTGAATGGGACAGGCCTGTCCCCCTGCCCTTCAAAGGGACAACAGGAAATGTATTATTGAACTTAAACTCTCCTCACCTACCTGTGTGTGGACGTAAGGGCCATCCAATGGCTATTCAATGACCTCTCTCTGTTAGCGAACACATGGTTGTCACCCGGCCTTCTATGCATCCAATTCGACTTGAAAGGCTCTCTCAGAATGGACATGTAGCTCTCTAATTCCACACATATCTGCATGCGTACACGTGGCGGGGGTCTTTGGAGCATCGTGTGAGCCATGTGTAGTAGCAGACACACAATGAGAGGCTGCACGGAGGCAGCCTTCTAGTGGGTAGATAGATGAGAGCAGTGTGTCTCTAAGTTTAGGACTGGTTTACAGCCTCTAGACGGGCTGTCCTTGGGTTCCCTGTAGCAGAAAGCAGTCATTCTTTTCAGGGTATGACATGAAGGCCTCTTTTAGCCCAGGGTCCAGGCTGAGTGGAGCACAGAAATACGTACGTGGAGGGCAGCTATGTGTCCAAATCACACCTGTCCCGCTACAGGCCAAGGCCACACGGCTCTGAGAGGTTGCACGCGTAAAACTAGAAGCTACTATAGAGAGAGCCATGACTCTACCTGGCATTTTGGCCAAAGACTTTTATGTAGAAAGCATGAATTGACATTAAAGAAATGTGAATACAAACAGGCCTACATACAACAGGCCTTTCCAATGCATTGAATATTTTCCAATTTTCAATTTCCATGTGATTGTTGCTAATGTAAGCAACAACTTCTGGGCCACATAACAGACATTCTTTGAATGTGCCTGTGTGTGTGTGTGTGTGTGTGTGTGTGTGTGTGTGTGTGTGTGTGTGTGTGTGTGTGTGTGTGTGTGTGTGTGTGTGTGTGTGTGTGTGTGTGTGTGTGTGTGTGTGTGTGTGTGTGTGTGTGTGTGTGTGTGTGTGTGCGTGCGTGTGCGTGCGTGCGCATGTATGAATCAAAAAGAAAAACAATTGCAATTCTCAAATTGCAGAGGCTGTAAATAACTGCATAACAGAGGCAAAATGTACCTCTAAACAAAGAAATGTACTGCTTTGCATAACATTTGGTCCATGAATCAAGTATACTATATTGGTCAAACTCAATAAATCCTTTAAAATGACATCTACTGTATGAAGCCACTTTAAACAACTTTTAAGTTTATATGAATCCCAAGTTAAATTGCCTGTTTCTATAAAATAATCGCAAATTAGATTGTTTTTCTCATTATCGTTTAGTGCTTTTAGTCACTTTAAGGGCTATGTTTCAGAAATATCCAATCAAAAAGCCCATGCACAATACAAGGTGACACACTGTGGGCTTGTTTTGTTATTTTCGAAAAAAGAAAAACACATTTAAAACCTTTGCCTAGATACATTTTGGCCCCCAAATCCAGTTGCCAGATTTAAAGTGGCTTGTGTTAGTGTGTTGCAGGGCCCCTCGATCAGTTTGGCTTTGTGCCCCTCCAAAAAAAATGGCATGCCCTGAGACCACCCATGTGACAGTGCCACTTTCTCCTCTGTGTCTTTCTTGTCAATATGTAGACACCAGTGTCTCTTTCTAGGTTATATAGACACCAGTTGTTTTTGTTGAGATTCTGAATTCTTAACTACCCTGAGTCCTCATCTTTAAACCAATCCAGTGATTTGATTGGTGCAGGGCTGAGCATGGATCAGATTTTAAAGAACATAATGTCATTATTTCACTGCAGATAGTCTACATATTACATTTAAAATCATCCTTAACCCTGAAATTAAATTAATTCTTTCAATGGACGAAAATCTTGTTTAGTTTGACGGCCTTCCTGCCCTGGCATGTGGCCTGTGTTCGCTCAAAAAATGGACAACAACAAAAAGGCCAGGTGGCCTCATGCCCCCTGAAATGACGAAATTCCAGGCCTGGTTAAATCTGACACATTGACAACAGTACACAAGTCACAGAATTGTATTTATATATTTTTATTTTTATTTATTAAGTTAGGCTTTATTTCATGTGCACAGCACATACAAGATGGGTGTTCAGCTCACTCTGCATAAAACTACAGAGCAACTGATCTATGTAGAAAATACAAAAGGCAGTGAATGAAGACCACAGGACTCATTGAGACAGCATCATCATGTCAGTAGACCCACACAGCTGAGCCAGCACACTGTCCAAACCCTTCAGTGTGACAGCATCATCACGTCAGTAGACCCACACAGCTGAGCCAGCACACTGTCCAAACCCTTCAGTGAGACAGCACCATCACGTCAGTAGACCCACACAGCTGAGCCAGCACACTGTCCAAACCCTTCAGTGTGACAGCATCATCACGTCAGTAGACCCACACAGCTGAGCCAGCACACTGTCCAAACCCTTCAGTGAGACATCATCACGTCAGTAGACCCACACAGCTGAGCCAGCACACTGTCCAAACCCTTCAGTGCTAAGGGCTGTTCACACTGGGAGCGACACTACATCGGGCCTGGCGTATCCGCTTGTATCTGCGGCAGCGGTGGCCGAACGGTTTGCGGAGCGGTCTTGGTACCGGAAGGTCGCCAGTTTGTATCCCCGGACCGGCACGTTAAAATTACCACCGCTGAAGTGCCCTTGAGCAAGGCATTGAACCACTACCATGAAATGTTCTATGAGCAGGGCCTGGCTGTAAACAAGTATCTGATGCTTAGTCCAGTTACCCTGGGTAAATATAGTAACTTTGCTTTGCAGAGTCGCAGTATGCTGCTCATGTGGGTTCACTGTATATGCATCGCATAGAAAACACAATTCAACTCTTGACGACTAGCAAGAACGCTAAAATTTCACAATATCGTGCCAGGCAGGTTGTTACACCTGTGTCCTGCGATGCGTTGTGAGCCTTTAGGTCGGATAGTTTTTGCCATACAACACCATCGGGCGACTAGGGCTTAAAGGTATTTTTACAAGGGAAGTGTCTAGTCATTCATTTTTTATGAGAGGTGAGCGGCTAGCGTTTAACCCTTTGTGTCTGGGTAGCTCAGTTGGTAGAGCTCTTGCCTTTGGACCACAAGTTCATGGGTTCGATCCCGGGCACCGCCAACTCCGTGCATGAGTAGCACGGCTTGGGTGCAGCAAGTCGTGCGGGAAGTACTGGGAGCTGATGGTAGGTGTGGCGCTCCAACTAAACAATCCATCTTCCAGGGGTCTAGCGCATTGTAACGGGGATAGACTCCCGCGTGTTTACCGGCTGATACCAACAATAAGCCACTCCCGACCTATACTTGAGCGTTTAGGCAGACACACCATGAAATTGTCACATTCGTGCTATTGTCTCACGCACACATCCGCCTGCGTCAACAGTTGTCTAAGCCAGTGGTTCTCAAAGTGGGACCCCCAGGGGTCCTTGGGGGTTCTAGGGGGTCCCCAGCAAAATGTGTTAATACAGCATCACAATCATTTTGTCCATTTATACGTTGGCTTGTACATCTATTTTTTAACATTTTTGAATATATTGAAAGTGTTCAACAGGTTTTCAAATGGATGAAATGTATAATAAAACTTGTGAAAATAGCAGATCTAAATCTTCTCTTCTGGGCATCCGTGGCATAAAACATTTCCAAATATATATATCAATTTGGGGGTCCTTCCTTGGCAGGAAAACGTTTGAGAACCACTGGGTCTAAGCGCTGGTATATGAACACGTCACATGTCCACAGTGGCTCCGGCTTGCCCAGGTGCTCCAACCAACACAACTAGTGTTCACGGGTGGGAAGCCGCCAACCCGGGCAGTCTGTATTTGATCTTAGAGGCTTTTCGGCATCATTGGTTTCTCTTGGACTCTCGCTGCATAAGCAAATGAGCAGGTATAAGGTAGAGGGGTGAACGCCAGGTCTCCAGTCTATTGTAAACACAGTGCTCTGCTATGCAAATCAGTGATACTGGAGAACACTGCAGCCCGGCTGTAGAATATGATTAGTATAGAGAGAACACTGCAGCCCGGCTGTAGAATATGATTAGTATAGAGAGATACTGGAGAACACTGCAGCCCGGCTGTAGAATATGATTAGTATAGAGAGATACTGGAGAACACTGCAGCCCGGCTGTAGAATATGATTAGTATAGAGAGATACTGGAGAACACTGCAGCCCGGCTGTAGAATATGATTAGTATAGAGAGTGTGATGAGCCCCAATTCTCCTCTTGCTTTTAACCATTTAAACCAGTGGTTCCCAAACTTCTTAACTCAAGACCCAAAAGAGAGTTGATGTCTCCCCGGGGACCCAAACTATAATCCTTCTAAATACTGAAACCTTTTCCATTTTTAGGAAATGGAAAAAGAAACAAGAAGAGGATACTTGCGACCCATACAAATTTGTCTGCAACCCACAAATGGGTCCCGACCCAGTGTTTGGGAAACACTCATTTAAACCATATATACTAGGTTTCAAGTGATGAGGAGAGTCCAACGACTGGCCCGCTGAGGTGAACCACCACCTTTTAGGCAGTGAATATCCTGGATGTACTTTTAGCTGCATGGAGGCCCTGCAGCTGAAGGCCAGTTTGTGGACAGTTTGCATGACATTTGTTTGAGTTATTTGCAAATTAATACACAGCTTGTGTATTGAGTTCAGCTGGCTGCTGTACAAGTCATTAGTTCTAGGCTACTCAAGGCACTCTCATTGTTTGTTTAAACAATTAAACCTTTTTTTTCACAACTTGCAGATAATACATTAGGCTACAGCGCCTTGCTATGTGTGGAATGTTGAAACTGAGATTTAAACCCTTTTAAACCTCTTGAAGAAAAACAAAACATCAAACAACAAACAGAGGGACACCTCAAAGAAGTACAGACATTTTTGTTTGCGGGCCAAGTGTGTTTCAGCGGGATTCAGCCCCTTTTCATAGCAATGGTTCAGTTCACAGAGGTAAAAAACCTGGTGTCCACCAGGGCTCTATACTCAAATTGTATTTCCCTCACCGTCAAAAATAGATGATATACAAACACACAATGTGACACCTTGCTAGCTTGTAGATCTGCTATTTTAGCTTATAATGTTCGCCCCAGAATATGGACAGGTTAAGAGTAAGACAGACACAAGTGTTCTTTCAAGCATTTAAACTCAGCTCTGTTGGTCTGTGTTAGAACCCCCCCCCCCCCCCCCACACACACACACACACACACACACACACACACACACACACACACACACACACAGACACACACACACACACACACACACACACACACACACACACACACACACACACACACACACAGACACACACACACACACAGACACACACACACACACACACACACACACACACACACACACACACACACACACACACACACACACAGACACACACACACACACACACACACACACACACACACACACACACACAGACACACACACACACAGACACACACACACACACACACACACACACACACACACACACACACAGACACACACACACACACACACACACAGACACACACACACACACACACACACACACACACACACACACACACACACACACACACACACACAGACACACACACACACACACACACACACACACACACACACACACAGACACACACACACACACACACACACACACACACACACACACACAGACACACACACACACACACACACACACACACACACACACACACACACACACACACACACACACACACACACACACACACAGACACACACACACACAGACACACACACACACACACACACACACAGACACACACACACACACACACACACACACACACACACACACACACACACACACACACACACACACACACACACACACACACACACACACACAGCGCCTGTTCCCCCAATAGGAATACCATCACCATTGGCTACCGAGGGGGTTATATTTACAAAATATATAAAGAAAAATATAGGGTTACTGCAGGGCCCTAGCATAAAGTACAGTCCAACAGCTGTCTTTAAATATTTCTCCCATGATTATCCTTTCTAAAAGTAAATCACAGGGTAAAGATAGAAGATAGCAGGAACGTGACAAGGCGCAACTAGGACGACATGGCCACTAGAGCCGGGGGGCGCGCGGGGGGGGGGGGGGGGGCTGTACTCAACTGCAATGAGCGACAGAGAGAGAGAGAGAGAGAGAGAGAGAGAGAGAGAGAGAGAGAGAGAGAGAGAGAGAGAGAGAGAGAGAGAGAGAGAGAGAAGGGGGGGGGGGGGGGGTATGTACAGGGTTAACTTTACACATTAATAATGATGTAATAATGTGATAATTGTGATCGTATTTTTATATCTACAATAAACTACAACTTTCCGTATAGTAATCCATGAAAAGGGATGGCACTCGTATTAGTAAAACGTTTTTTTTACCAGTTTGAACTATAAACAATGACGTTTTTTTCAGCTGGAGGCGAGGTAACTAACTAACTAACTAACTACAGAGTATAACCGTTCGTTTGTATCTAGATTGTAGTTCAATTAAAAGTCAGTTTTGTTGTTTGTTTCCTGGACCCTTATACAGTTCTGTAAATATGAGTGTGTATACAAATGGAACCAAATGTCTAATTGTACTCTCAGAGTTATGGGGGTCTGGTCTATATACACCTTGACTGGACACACGGCTGCCATTGAACCCGGGACCCTCCTGTCATGTCATGGGACAGTCCCTCTGGCCACGAGGTAACCCTGCCAGCTCGCCATTATAGCCGTCCCATGTCAAACAACACTCCAAAAACAATCCCGCTCCACCAGCTGAGGCCCACGAGGAATGCTCGACTTACTTCAGTCCAATTCCGATCGGACAAATGCGACTAACTTATGGCTCTGTTTGACATGAGCCTTGTCCAATAAAGAATGGTCTTGCTCGACACTCGAGGCTTCGGTTTCCCCGTTGCATGTCAGCACTTTGACCTTGCCTTTAAACTCCCAAATTCCCCGCTTATATAATGTCAAGAAGATACCTCTCTCTCTATCTACAGTCTTATGGTTCTGACAAAGATTGACGGCAGAAAAGTTCAGAGTTCGCCCCTTTGGCAGAGCTAAAAACAGCCCAGTGGAGGCCGGGGGTCTCTCTCTCTCTCTCTCTCCCTCTCTCTCTCTCTCTCTCTCTCCCTCTCTCTCTCTCTCTCTCTCTCTCCCTCTCTCTCTCAGTAAGATGATACTGTTTCAATTAGGCTCCAGTGCCACACAAAAGATGTGGAGCATTGAGCAATCACTGTCACATCTGACACATGTGACCGACCGACACCTCATGTTGTTTTCAACTTCAGTCTAAGACAAGAAATGCAGTAAACGAAAAAGTCATTAAATGACATGATTACGTCTACTGCACACTGTTGCTAGAAGGTCTTGTTTGTTTGTTGGTTTGTTTGTTTGTTTTTGTTTTTTGTTTTTTTAACCACAGTGCAAAGACAGCCATCAGGCAAAAGCCTGATATATACTTCTTTGTACGACGGTGTGCAGAAAATAGCTGATATACAAGCTCACAACGCATCACAGATGCGACACATTGTGAGCTTGTATATCGACTATTTTCGGTGTTTGACACCATTGTACGATGGAGCATACATTAGGTAAAATATTTCAACCTGACAGAGAATAGCAGCAAAATCTGATAAATTAGAAACAAAAAACTAATAAACATAAATTAAAACTCCACATGGAAACGAGGACCTGTTTTTAAAAAAAATACAAAATGTAGTAAATTATAAATAAGAAGGAAAACAAATATATAAAAATGATAAAAGTAGGCTATGATACACTTAGACTTCTTGCATAAAGGCTGTAACTGAAAAGTGCATCACAGTTTAGAATCCACTCGTGCCTCCTTTTCCATCGACTCCTTTTCATTAGTCGACTTGTGCCTCCTTTCCTAGCCTCCTTCATCTCCTTCTCGTTAGAGTCCACTCATGCCTCCTTTCCTAGCCTCCTTTATCTCCCTGTAGAGTCTAATTATCCCTCCTTTCCTTCCTACCCTCCTTTGTCTCCTTGTTGTTAGAGTCCACTTGTCCACTCCTTTCCTATAGCCTTGTTCGTCTCCTTGTTGTTAAGAGTCCACTCATCCACTCCTTTCCTAGCCTTGTTCGTCTCCTTGTTGTTAAGAGTCCACTCATCCACTCCTTTCCTATAGCCTTGTTCGTCTCCTTGTTGTTAAGAGTCCACTCATCCACTCCTTTCCTAGCCTTGTTCGTCTCCTTGTTGTTAAGAGTCCACTCGGCCACTCCTTTCCTAGCCTCCTTGGACTCCTCGTTGGTTGAGATGACGTCTATTTCTCGTGCCTGAACCGCCGATACGACAAAGTATAAATCTGGGGCTCCTCAGATTCTGGGCAAGAAATGTGTCACCGTGGTGGCGGGCGACACTCTGTTCCCTCGCTTGGTTTTCCCGTTCTTGCTGAGACCGATGAACATCCTGGGGTAGACAACAGACTCGTACGCGTTGTAGTTGTTGGCCAGAAGCCTCTCCCGGAACTTGCACTCACTGTTGTAGTGTGACTGAAACAGAGAGAGAGAGAGAGAGATGCGGATTATTTGAAATGTCACTTGTTTGATACCTGAACTCAAAATTTAAAACAAATCTTCTAAATCCTCCAGTTTTCTGAAATAAATATTTTCACGATTTAAAAAAAATAGCAGATCTACAAGCTCGTAGCGCGCCACCGAGTGGCGCGCTATGAGCTTGTAGATCTGCTATTTTTCAATAGCTAAATTATAACATAATGTTTAAAACACCAAAAGGGTGTTTTTGAACCACTTTGGGAACCACTGCAGTATACTGCACCTTTGATAAATGTATCAAAAATATGTATGAAAGCATGACATATTGTGAGCTTGTAGATCTGCTATTTTCTGTGTGCGACACCAGTTTAAATCTGGCATATATAAATGACTGTGTTATGACTTATTATGTTAAATAGCCATATTGTTATGAGCAGGTGGACTGGGGTGGATTGTTCGAAATATGCAAGTGGTCATGAGCCCAGAAAAGTTTGTCTAGACAAAACAAAGATCCTGGGGGACTTATAATAGGATTTGAGCTCTGTTTTGTTGATAACTAATTGTCATCGCCTACCATTGAACATTTCCTACATTCTTGACTTGAACACTAAATAAAATCACACCCGTGTGAACTGAGTGGTGTAAGGTCTGTCTGACATAATGAAATCATGTCTGACGTAATGAAATCACACCCGGGTGTGATTTCATTACCTGGCTTTGTTTGTGCAGAAAAAATGAGCATGGTTGCTATGTTCACCCTGTTCACCCGGGTGTGATTTCATTACGTCATTACAACAGGGTGAACATAGCAACCATGCTCATTTTTTCTGCACAAAAAAGCCAGTTGTAGGAGTGGTTTACACCACTCAAAAATGTGTTTCATTTATGGACTGCTTACTATGTGATGACTGAGCTGCTAACAATAGGAACATATGCCAATGACAATATTATTAGTGGGTTAATGGATCTAACATTCATGTGTGTGTCTGCCTTACTGTACATTAATACATACGTGGACATTTTTGTATTTTATTTTTGAGGGCCTCCTATGCCCAGCTTTGTGTGTTTGTGTGTACCAAACAACGATGATTTGATTGGCTGAGCACGGAATGCGATGTATGATGATGTATGACGAAAATAGCGCCCCTCACTTCACACGAGTGTGATTTTTTCTCTCTCGCAATTGGGCCTCCAATCATATTTACAATGAACGAATGAATGAATGAATGAATGAATAATTTAATTTAGTCTGGATATGTTAGTCTGCGTTATATGTCAATGTGTGTGTGTGTGTGTGTGCGTGCGTGCGTGCGTGCGTGCGTGCGTGCGTGCGTGCGTGCGTGCGTGCGTGCGTGCGTGCGTGCGTGCGTGCGTGCGTGCGTGCGTGCGTGCGTGCGTGCGTGCGTGCGGGCGTGCGTGCGTGTGCGTGTGCGTGTGCGCGTGCGTGTGTGTGTGTGTGTGTGTTTGTCTGTAGGTATATGGGTGGTCTCCTCACGGCCAGCTCATCTTTGCTCAGGCAGAAGAACGGTACTGTAGGTGCGTGCGTTGGCTGGCAATGCTTGGAATGGAATGTTTCAGACTGAACGATGTACCGTCACCCGGTTCTGCCTTCATCCGGCCCACAATGAAAACATGCCACAGCTTCTCTCTCTCTCTCTCTCTCTTGTTCACTTGTCGCCTACTGTCTTGTTTGTCTGTGCGTGTGCTAGCATGCTCAAGTGGTGACATGTCATGGAGAAGTCCGTCTCCAAGGACATAGCCCAGTGGTAGGCAACAGGCAGCCAGAACAGGCCCGAGCCCAGTGGTAGGCAACAGGCAGCCAGAACAGGCCCAGTGGTAGGCAACAGGCAGCCAGAACAGGCCCGCAAGCGATAATATCTATCGCGACAAATTATTCTGTAAATCATTTACAATAGCTGACTGACAGTCCTGGTAGGATCTGGACAGCAATAGCTTTGAATTTAATGAAATCAGGTATAGGATGAACAAAATAGTTACATTTCCATTCTTTGAATGTTATGTCTTCACTGCCAACTTTCCTCTTGACACTTTTGAATAAGTGTTCCTCATGCCTTAAATGATAATATTGTTCCTCTCCGTTCTAAGAGACCTTGAACCATGAAAGAGCTCTTGTTCCAAAAGGAGTGTATGTTCTTTCAAGATTTTTTTTTTAAAAAGGTTTTTTTTTTTTTTTACAAGCTTGTATATCTGCTATTTTTGAGTAGGAAATAAGGAATAAAATATGGATTCTGCGGTTAAAATGATTGTGATGGGGCGTCCCCATGAGGCCCCACTTTGCAAAACACTGGCCTATATTACTCTAAGAACAGATCTACAAGCTATCCAACAACAACAGATCTATCAAGCTAACACATTTGCAGAATAGATCTTTTCATTTGTGTGACATCATGGAATCAACATGTGAAAATAAGTGATACAGTACACTCACAGATCCGTACAGCTTCCCCCGCCGGTTCATGGCCACGAACAGCCCACTGCGGACGCCAAAGATGGTCACCACACCCCTCTCTCCTACCGGAGAGATTTCCAGGAGACCTGAGAGGAATGGAAAGAAAGCTCCTTAACCGTTTGGCCGCCAGGATTAATTAATTAATTCACAGTAATTCATGCCAGGATTTCCCCTATTTTACCCTCATTTTGAAGTGCCAAAACCCACGAATGGATGTTACTTTTGTTACTTACACTGTGTGTAGTGTCGGACCATATCCGGATCTATTGCTCGGCAATCAGAAAGGCTGACCGCGACAATTACAGCGTTGGCTATCGGCCATGGAATAAACCTTGTTATTATTATTTATTTTTTTACCAGAAATGCCACCTGGGACAAGGAATTTAAGATAAAAGCGATCAAAAGAAACAGATACAGTGGGTGCGAGTGCGCACAAAATTCAAGATGCTCCATTGCTGTTGACAACATCACCTATAAGTGCTAATGTATGTAGCATCACGACTCGATCGATCATAAGCACTATAAAAGACCGCAATTGCCGTACATCTGCAGCAATGGCGCCAAGTGTGTTAAACCAACACGGTCCCTTGACCGCCTACTTCAGCCCCAATATGACTTTTTGTCTATACCAGGTCGAAGGCGTGGCAGAGACTTTGTTTTGCCCATCCGTCCATCAGCCCGTCGGTCTGTGAGTGGCTAATCTCCGGCACCGCTGTGCAGATCGCAGTGAAACAAACTGTGCACACACACTTCCTGGAGGTTGATTAAACACATTTTTGTCCCGAACATCGCGCAAATCGGTACACAGTGTCTCTATAGTCAATAAACCAAATGGGTCTTTCAGATTTTTCATATTCCATCCTGCATGCCTATAAGATTGCAGGCTTCCAAAGTTTGCAGTAGTGCTCCGTTTTGAACAAAATGCCTCAAATAATGAACACAGCGACGTTGTGCAATGTCTGTGAAATTGTGCACGCAGATTCCTGGCCGAAATGCCACTTGAAAATATTCAAATCAGCCTCATGGTGGTGCTATAACTGCACTGATCTGAGTATAACGTTATATGCACACTCCCTAAGCCAAGGAAAAACCTTTGCCCTGCATGTTTAACATCGGCCTATAGCGCCATATTACTGGGCACCGCTCAGTTCACAAGGGTGTGATATTTTATATTAGCCTACTACAGATTTTGTCCAAACATCACGCAAATTGGTATAAATTATCTCTAAAGTCATGTGGTCATGGTGGTCCTTCATATTCCATATAACATTGCTGGCCCACAATAACCTACGTGACCTGACCTGACAGAGACCTGTGTGCGAGAAGCACTTTTTCTATAGTTTTCAGTTTTTAGCCTACACACCCCATGAATCCTCTCTAATTCATGCAGATTTAATAAGAGAATATTGGATGAATTGAAGAAAAGCCAAACAACAGCAAAACAATGTAAACTCTTGTAGTTGGAGGTTATTGGCTCCAACTACAAATTGGAGCCACAATAACCTGTTGTCAAATGGACCCCTATTTTCTTACATAAACATTCTGCGTTCAGGAATGTGGAGGAAAAAGATGTCCATGCGGGGATTCAAGGCAGACATTTATTTTGGGGTGAACCAGCTGTGTTTTAATTGATCAAGTAGCCTATAGGCAGCGGTGGCCGAACGGATTGCGGAGCGGTCTTGATACCGGAAGGTCGCCAGTTCGAATCAGCGGTCCGACACGTTAAAATTACCACCGCTGAAGTGCCCTTGAACAAGGCATTGAACCACTACGATGAAATGTTCTATGAGCAGGGCCTGGCTGGAAACAAGTTCTTGAGCTTAGCCCAGATACCCTGGGTAAATATAGTAATGATTTCATTTCATTTCATTTCAGGCTAATGGTTTGATGTGGAGACGCACGGACCGGCACGGTGCACAGTGGGGCAACCAATCATCGCCAAGAATGATGGTCGCTGGCAGTGAGTGGCCATCAAATCATCCTGCAATAATTAGACTACCTGATGTAAATAGGCCTATTGGGTGTATAGGGTCCGTGCGTGCTGCGTGCGTGCGTTTGTTTGAGCCCCGCATTGGCTCGAGTGGCGGCGGCCTGAACTCTTTAAAGGTATTCTATGTAATGTATCTCCCTGAAATTTTATGTATACGGCGTCTCAAAATAGTGTTGGAACTCTGGAGAAGAACAAAACAAAGCTTTAAATTCCCCAGCAGGCAGGGCAGGGCAGGCGCGGGCGGCCCGGTCCGTGTCCCGGCCTTTATCACTATAGGAAGTGATAAAAGAGTGTGGATAGGCCTATATGAAGAATGATTGACACTGCAGTGGCTGTGCAGTCGAAATTGGGACGAGGGGGATTCTAAGGTTGGTTTGGTGGGCCGGTATACGTCAATCAATCAATCAATCAATCAATCAATCAATCAATCAATCTGCAAATAGCCAGTACGTGTTAGACTCTATCCGTATCCGCAAATGTCAGAGAGCTGGAAGGACGCTGTGCATGCTTGTGCCCAATGCGCCAACGCCATGCGCAAGGCCAAGGGTGTCGCTCACCAAAAGAGAACCGATCTTCAAGCCAGCATTGTCAGCTTGTGTAGATCGATCTACTTGCTTGCCAAAAGACAACATATCTGTTCTCTTCTTGCAAGCGACACCGCTGTACTGCGGAGTATAAATTAGGCTTTAATTAGCCGGATCAAGCCAGAGGGAAATGTCTATCTGCGTCAGAACTTTAGGAGCTGGCCCTGGATCACTGCGATCTCTGGTTACACGCACGCACGCACGCACGCACACACACACACACACACACACACACACACACACACACACACACACACACACACACACACACACACACACACACACACAGCACTTAGGACACCGACATACACCGAAATCTCAGCCATAATGGCAGATTCCAGATGTGCTGGAATAGGCTAGTCTGTCATTCCCAAACACCTGCATGGCGCACCTGTCCCGATGCAATAAGCCCTCTCGCTGATGATGATTGATGGGTATATTTACGGACGCACGTAATATTATGCTATATCACCGCGTCCGTAATCCGTATACCCATCAATCCTACTGTTGTAATGGATTAAAAGCTATAGGCCAGGCTAGTCTAATCCTATACTGTGGGGTGCACGGGGAGTAAACTTTTTAGGCTACTTTTGACAATTTGTTGCATTTGCATACATAATATATATACGGTCGCAGTCGCACCTTTACTATCTGTAACATACAGAATTATATTCGTTTAAGTCAATAAGCGAATGTTAACTGAGTCCAGCTGCCCGGACGTATAGCCTATAATCGACAATAAACGCTTATAGGCTATATTCATGTCCCTTGCCAAAAAGAACAGATGCATACGGGCAACAAGCTGCGACGCATAATCTGTTCTTTTTGGAAAGGCGCGATGGAGATGGAGTAAACCTGAAGGAAGGTTTTTTTTCCCTTTTTTTTTTTTACAATACGATGAACTTACTGTAACGGTTCTCGTTGTGGACCCCTGTTATTCTCCCGTCGGGCAGCACCTGGATATGAAAGCCAATGCCCACGTTGCAGTAGAGGCGCCGTAGCCTCTTAATGCCCATGAGGTAATCACTGTCCCGGTTGATCTCTCGCTTCTCGCCGGGAACCCGAGCCAACGACCGGGAATAGAGCGTCTCCCAGCTGCGTCGCTCCGCCGTCCCGTTCCCCCTGCTGCCCCCCTGGAAGGAGAACGGCGCAGAGCGAACCACGCCGGTCACTATGAGGCCCAGGACCAGGACAGTCAGGGCCGAGTTAGAGCCCATCCTGTGCCGCACACAGCTGCACCACAGTGTTTGTGCAGGGGCTTGCTGTCTCTAAAAATACCCCCGCCACCCCCCGGTGCCGGCCTTTGCGCTGAACTCCGAAGAAAAGAAAACGAAGGAATAGAAAGGACCGGCTGAAACAAGCGCTCATTCCAAGACCAAGCCGCGCGCCGCTGGTTCACTGGTGCTGCCGCGACATTGATCTTGCGGGTTTTGACGCGCCAGTATCCGGCTAGACTCCGACTGAGACGAGGCCAGCTAGGACCATGGGCTCTGAGAGATTCAAGTGCGACTTGACAAGTTGAAGTGTCGCTCGTTGAGGCCAGCAGCGCGGCTCAGCCATGGAAGGTTTCCCTCGCTGACTATATTTATATCTGCAGTGACATTACATCACGCACTGGCCAGACTGCATCACGGGACAGCTCCAAACGCAGCGCTTTGAAAAGTGCGCACGAAAAGAGAGGAGAGGAGAGGAGAGGAGAGGAGAGGAGAGGAGAGGAGAGGAGAGGAGAGGAGAGGAGGGGAGGGGAGGGGAGGGGAGAGGAGAGGAGGGGAGAGGAGAGGAGAGGAGAGGAGAGGAGAGGAGAGGAGAGGAGAGGAGAGGAGAGGAGAGGAGAGGAGAGGAGAGGAGAGGAGAGGAGAGGAGAGGAAAATGTCAAAACTCGCCCTCCGCGGATAACAAAAAAAAATCAACACGCACCAACAAGGTTTGGAAGTTATTGAAAATGAAATAATGGCCAGTCTTATCTTAAAGAAAAGCCAAGAGTTGTGGAAACGCAGAATAAAGACGTTGTTAACGTGCGTTCTTTGTGTGTCCCTCTCCCTCTCATATCGTGAGTGGAATATCATAATTGATGTATGGGAGGATGTAAAATAGGAAATGACTGAGTTAACAGGCCTGGTGTGGAGACAGGAGACAGTTCTATAAATGAACAATAACAGGAAAAAACAAAACTCCGAATCCAACGAATTGAAAAAGAAACAAAAAAAATACAAGCGGTAGCGGGAAAAAGGGGGAAATTATGTCGTAGATTCTTAAAGAGAACAATAGTAAGACTAAATAGAATGTTAGTGGTATGATAAGTAGATGGTAGTGACAGATAGCTCATGCTCTCTATGTCTGTGAGAATTGAGGAAACGTCATCTGGACTGTTGTCATTGTTGTCCAGAGTGCTTTATATTTCTGGGTCATACCAATATAGCATATATGCCTACAATTTATATAGAGCGGCAATAGAGCCTATAGCTATACTATTCATTGCTCAATTGACTATACGAACTGTGTAATTATAAACCAGCGTAGGCCTATAGGTCGGCTTACATCCCAGCACATTTGCTCATAGGCCTTTTATCATAATAATTAATTGCATGCATTTGTTTTATTTGTCAATCCATTGTAATGTGTGGGGAAAAGGACACACAAAAAAAAGACAAAGACAAAGGGCGTTGCATCTCGTAGGGCCCCTTCATGTCTCAAGCACTGCGCGGTTTCGCATGAAACGTTTTCTCACGTTCACGTCTGGCTAAACCTCAATAACACGTGTAATAACATTCGCTCTTTCTTTTAATGTTTTTCACCATGAATGCAGCCATCTCTGTGGAGATGGACCCCGAGTCGTTGGTTGGTTTGACCCGGCGGACAGGGTTCGCTGCTCGCTGATGATGGCTGATGAGATGATGGTTCCGCGCCCGTGCGTCTTTTTCAGGCGGCATCCATTTGATCTATGTTCTTCACAAAATATCACAAAGCTCGCGGGAGTGACATGCATGTCGTCGTCATGGCTCTATAGGCTACCATGTCTGCAAAAAGCACCTCTCTCTGTGTGGACAGTGTGTGTGTGTGTGTGTGTGTGTGTCACTGTGTGTGTGTGTGTGTGTGTGTGTCACTGTGTGTGTGTGTGTGTGTGTGTGTGTGTGTGTGTGTGTTACACTGTGTGTGTGCGTGCGTGTGTGTGTGTGTGTGTGTGTGTGTGTGTGTGTGTGTGTGTGTGTGTGTGTGTGTGTGCGTGCGTGCGTGTGTGTGTGTGAGTGAGTGACATATGTGGAACGCCATCATGGTCACATGGCCTGCATGCACCATGCACCGATCTGTGTTTGCACCCACCCTGGCACCCTGCAGTGCCACCCTGGCACCCTGCGGTGCCACAGCAGTGCCACCCTGGCACCCTGCAGTGCCACCCTGGCACCCTGCAGTGCCACCCTGGCACCCTGCGGTGCCACAGCAGTGCCACCCTACAGGCAAGTATAGGTAACAACATTACTCTGTAGTGTCTTCTTAGTATAAAATTGACAAAGTCCAAAGTAAAATAAATTAACCACAAAATCACATAATCGAAATGAATAGGCTAATGATGATTGATGAATCAGTGTTCTTAATTGTTTATTCACTGTTGAGCGTGTGCGTGCGTGCGTGCGTGCGTGCGTGCGTGAGCGTGTATGATGTTGGAAAGGGGTTTGTCTCATGGAATATTTGATCTGATGGACTATTATGACCACGATCAGTTCTCAAACCTGTGAATTTGAAAGTCATGAATGTGTTACATTTACATTTCTCTCATGACGAGAGGCAATTAATCTGATGAATGGGAATGTGTCCTAATGTTATTGTCTCCACCAGGCCGAAGGCATGGGGAGAGAGTATGTTTTGCACTCCGTCCGTGTGTGTATCCGTCCTTCTGTGTACAGCTAATCTCCGGCACCATTAACCCGGTCAATGCCAAATTTTGCACACACACTCCCTGGATGCCAACGATGAACCTCTGCCCCAAATTTTCCAGAACGGCCTGTTATTGCGCCACCAGGAGGCCGACTTTTGAAAAACCCATTTTTTGACATTACTCCTCCAGATTCTGTCCAAAAATCCCGCAAATTGTTACACACTATCTCTATAGTCATGTGTTCAAGACGGATCTGTCCGATATTTCAGATTCCATCCTAATTGGCAACATTGGCTTTCAAAGTTGTCGTGCTGCAGGACAGCACTGTCCCAAGGCCGCTACAGATGGCGACACGATCAAGTTCTGAAAAGCTGGCAGAGGTGTCAGAGTCATGCAGAAAGGAGGCAAACAGCAGACCTTCCGCTCCAGGAAGACATCCCATCCAGTTTGCGAGGGCTGGAGAGGGTGTCAAACCCTCCCGCCACAGAGATACAGCAAGACTCCTCTCACCGGGAAAGAAGTGGACCATGAGGGTCGACCCCCACCATGAGACGTACTGGGGTTAAAGGAGCGAAACGTTGATGAATGGTGGACCCCAGCTGATGACCCGTTTAGGCCCACAGAGGTGTTCAGTGGTGTCACAGCACTGCACCTGTTCAAAAGGCACTGGAGGAGGTGCGCCAGGCAGGAATACCATCACCTGTATCTTGAGAAGCTGTTCTGTGTGCATGCAGAGGCACGCACACGTGTGCATATGATGTTATTAAAATACGGTTCCCTGAAGAAAAAAAAGCCATTGCAGAATGAGAGGCTATTCTATTGCAGAAGTCGACATTGAAAGGAGGTGCGAATAATAATGCCGTTGTAGTAGTGGGCCAAAAGGTGTATTCCTTTGGAGCGTTCAAGCACATGAAAAATCGTCAATCGTTTTTTGGGTCGTTCTTTGTTCAGGTCTTAAACACAGTGTCCTTGCACTGGATGCTCACAGTGCCCACTGCAACAGGAGAGCACCCCCATGAGGTTCCTCCTGTGTGCCACAGCCACACAGCTGTGCTGGTAGAAGATACCGTCTATATTTGTGGGCGGGGTCAATCGGAACTGGGAGCACTACAACGAGCTTCATGCATTTAACGTGAACACCCACACATGGTTCAAGCCCAAGGTTTCTAGGACTGTTCCAGAGGGGAGGGCCGGCCACACGGCCTGAGTCTTGGGGAAGGTTATGTATGTCTATGGAGGATGGAATGATATGTCTGGACACAGTGGACACACTAATGTCACGTACAAGTTGGACACCAGCACAATGGTCTGGTCTTTAATATTGACACCAGAGGAACTCCATCTCCTGCTTCATTGTGGCACTCTGCCACCTTCATCGGGACCAAATGTTAGAATTTGGAGGACGGGACGATCGAGTCATGACATGGCACGACAACATCAGTGTGTTTGAGACAGAGACCAACGTCTGTCAGAACACACCTGCATTGAACCTACATGAATTTACGTCATATGTGGACGAGCAAATCGCTGTTTTTGTCCGATAAATTCCCATTGACAATGAATGGAGAATTTACGTCAAATGTGTCTGAGCAAAGATAAGAGTGTTTTGCACACGGCTCATTTTCTTTTAGCGACCTAGTCATGATTGGTTGCCGAAATGCCATGAAACTAGTTCTAGAGCACACTAGTTGCCTGGAACTGTTCTGTCACGGTACACTCCTTTGCCCTTGGACTTTGTGTTTTGGGACTTATTACTTGTATTTGTGTTCTGTACCTTATTTTGTAGTAGTGTTCTGTGATTTCCCGTCTGCCTTGTTTTCTGTCACCTGCCTTGTCTCACCTCAAGTCTCACCTGTATTAGTGAAACCCTAGCCACCTGTGTTCTGTTGCCTGTTAGCCTATCCCAGTGTTGATTGTGTGTTTCAGTTCACCTGTGTGTAGTTAGTCTTGTCTATATATATGCCCCAGTGTTTGCAGTTCCTTGTCAGTTCGTCGTTGTGAATGATGTGGTCAGTTCCTTGTGTTTCCCTAGTTAGTTATTCCAAGTCCTAGTTATGTCCAAGTTGTTCCAAGTTGTTTCACAGTGTGCGTGTTTGAGAATTAAAACCACTTGAATTCACTCCTCTGCCTGTGCCTGGTTCGTTCTGCACCTGAGTCCTACACCTCCAGATCCACATCGTGACAGTACGAACTGACAAGGAACTGCAAACACTGGGGCATATATATAGACAAGACTAACTACACACAGGTGAACTGAAATACACAATCAACACTGGGATAGGCTAACAGACAACAGAACACAGGTGGCTAGAGTTACACTAATACAGGGAGGTGAGACAAGGCAGGTGACAGAAATCACAGAACACTACTACAAAATAAGGTACAGAACACAAATACAAGTAATAAGTCCCAAAACACAGACAAAGTCCAAGGGCAGAGGAGCGTACCGTGACATGTTCAATATTTGCAGACAGATCCTCGTCGCACACGATGACATTCCTCCAGCTCTGAGGGGCGTAGATCCTGCCCAGACTTTCTATTGTGGAGACACGCCTACTGAAAGAGACTATTTTGACGCGGGAGGTGTCTGCGATGAAAGTGAAAACGTGACCAAGTGGGAAACTGCAGAGAAGCAAATTGATTCAAGTCAGTTGCATGCTTGCAATCATACATATATCATCCAACGCGAGGCCAGGCCCACGGCCTAGTGATTGAAGACCGTATACACACACTGTTAAGCAGTACAGATAGAAAGAGGTATAGTTCTGGCCAGAGTCCTTTCTGGAGTCTTATTTTCCCCACGAAAATAGAATTAACTAATCCAGGATTTAAGACAAATCTAGGCCTGTTCCAAACTGTCTGGTTTATTCCGTTCCACTAAAGCCAAGCGAGGCTGAGAAGCAGCAGACTTGTCATGCTAGACTCTGCAGGGGTGAAAGTGGCTTTCATTTCTTACAGGAGCTCCTAGAAATTTCATTCTGCGACGACACCCGGACGCGCCGCGGAGCGGCGCGGCCAAAAAAAAATTTGGGGGTTCAAACCCCACAGTACCCCTGAAATGCATAGAAAACTGCTTTTTTTTGGCACAGCCAATAAAAAAATTGGGGGTTCAAACCCCACAGTACCCCTGAAATGCATAGAAAACTGCTTTTTTTTGGCACAGCCAATAAAAAAATTGGGGGTTCAAACCCCACAGTACCCCTGAAATGCATAGAAAACTGCTTTTTTTTATACTGTGCCAATAACATTTGGGGTTCAAAGTAAACCCACAGTACCCCTGAAATGCATAGAAAACTGCTTTTTTTGCACAGTTATACTGTGCTATAAAATTCCTGATATAATATCAGGAATTTCATAATATTATTATTATTATTACCTGTGCTTGATGCTGGTCCTGCTGCCACTTCTGCCTCCTCCTCCCCATCTGTCACTCTCTGTCATGCAACTGTATGGTCTTGGTTGTTTTTCTAACTTTGTCTTTAATGACATTATCTTCTTCAACTCTTTCCTTTCTCTTAAATAGCTGAGCTAATGTTGGTTGCGTTGCCATTTTGCTTATATATATTTTTAGCGCATTCTTCTGCTGACTTTTTAGTTTACTTCTCAAAACAGTTGCCACCGGCATTTCATTATTAGTTTCCTGTTTTGTTTTTTATGAACCAATCAGAACTAAGTATTGCGTTGTGCCAGTCTTGTCAGCCAACCAGAAACATGGTTTGAACGTTAGTGGATTAGAGAGCCCGCCTTCTATATCCGGTCATTTTCACGTATACCTTAGTCAGACAAACGTCCGTTTCCGTATCCGCTCTATAGCGGATTTCCAACCTGCAAAGTGAACTGGTACTGTCTGCACGGCGCTGCTGCGAGGCGCGAGCGAACCGAAGGGAGAAACCAAACTCTTCTCCTCCAGTCCGTGCCGTGCGGTGGTGGATTATTAAAATAACAACGAATCATTACGCTGGCTGACACAAACACACTGTTACAATTCAGAAGCACTTTTTATTAAGAAACCCCGATTCTGACGTTAGTAGATTATGTTTTGATTGTTTTCCTCTTGGACATGCGTTTGTGGGCACCGTGGCATATAGTATTTTGATAGCTCCGGTGCGTTCCGGCCGGTCATGTCTTACCGGATCGGAGTTCCGGACCGTTCCGGCCCACTTTCACCCCTGAGACTCTGTCAGGCCATGCAGGCTGAATGCTCGTGCATGTATTCCTCAATAGACCATACGGTGGAGCACAGACTTACTGATCCTTATGAGGACATAGGCTTCTAAAATAAATACTGCTGCTGTAATTAAAGAGAGAATACTCTCAATAGTGATAGACTGAATGATTAACTGCCCCAAAAATATAGTCTTAAATTAAACTTCATAATGAAATTGTCATAATAAATATAATATAGCAGAATTCTTAACATTGTAAGCATAATAATATTGTAGTGTCCCAATATTTGTCCATAACTCCCTCCTCTGAGGGAGCTTCTGGCTTTTCTTTTGTTTATTTGCACATTTCAAAACAACACATTTGAAACATTTGTGCCGTCTGTAAACTAAAATAATAAATGCATACAGAGATGCAACGACAGTTGAGTTGACCGACGCTTGGTAAAGCGGATTTCACTTCTATTCCTGATCACCTCCTCAAGATGCAGGAAAAAAGAATAAAGTCTCATGCAGATTTTCATCTAGTGATTTGAATTTAGTCATCAAACAGTCACAATGAAAATCATCCACTATCATCTCATGTACGTTTTGACTGTCACTATCAAGAAGCAAGACCCTATATTGTGTTACAAACGTTGTAAAAAGGGGTAGGTATGACGCCCTTTGAGAGATATACAACCAACCCCAGTTGTAATGATTGTTGTTTTGTGTGTGGCGTTTGTGCTCAGCTGTGCCAAGGAAGTGACAGGGAATTGAATTAATTAATTTAGAAAGAAAACTTGTCTCTGAACACATGTATGCTATGAGTTTTTCATTTTTTTATTTAGAAGAAGCGGAACAACTGACCCATGCACCGATGATAACAATTGATCCCGACAACGGGCTTGATTGTTCCGCTAATTTTGTTTGAAGTGAAATTGTGGTTTTTAAGTTTGAGATTGAATCAAATAAACACCACCAATAGCTGACAGACAGATCCAAGTTATTAACTTTGCATTTTTGTCTCAATTGAGCAAGTATTTGTTTAGTAATCGATTAAAACGCATTAAAAATAAATTAATCCACAAAACTAGTGTAATTTGTATTGTTGACCTATTTATACCATATAGTGCAACCTTTGTTGAACTTTGACCCCTCTGTCACATGGAACTATGTGTTGCATTGTGATATACTGGACACAAAAATAGTTCCATATATGACAGTTCAGACTTGAACGAAAGCTGCTCTATATAGCTATGATATGGTAGAAATAAGTCAACAATACAAATTACGTTTTGTGCTTGATATTCACCAAAACCAGACCAGAACTCCCACCACGGGACTAGGTAGGACACGGGTAGGCAATAGGCCTACCTTTGCAACCAATATTAATGTATTTCCTACAGCCTGTAACAAAGAGGTCCTCCGTTATTTTGCACATGTATTTTTTAACCCTTATTTATTTGAATATTTACTAATATATAAACTAACCTTTTAATGTAGAGGTCAGTTTGACACTACTGTCAAACTCGAAGTCACTGACCTTCTGGTGACGCAGAAGGTCAGCCAATGTCGACCAAAATCATTACACCAGAATGTGTAATTCTTTGTGTAATTCTTTCTTTCTTTCTTTTTTTCTTTTTCTTTTTCTTTTTCTTTTTCTTTTTCTTTTTCTTTTTCTTTTTCTTTTTCTTTTTTCTTTTTCTTTTTTTTTTCTTTTTCTTTTTCTTTGGTTTGTTTGGTGCAAAATATCAAGGTTCATCAGTGGCACTGGTGGCCCAACAATATGGTTAACTTGTGATACAATGATAATAGATTTGCACCCCTGCACCGAAAAGAGAAGGTCTACATGGCATTGCAGCGCAACATGTTGTGATCTTGTAAATCTGCTATTTTTTGGGTGTGACAGTATAGCAACCAAAGTTACCAAGCGTAAATCAGGTTATATTGGGCAACAAGTTGATATTTGAATCTGAAGTCCTGCCCCTAGGGGGCAGTATATACAAATGTACATCAACTGACTAATCTACAGACTTGTAGATTAGTGTGTGTAATACTGCACTCAACGTGGGGTTTGGGGACCAGGACCACCAATGGACCATCAAATGGAACGATTGACCTGTCCTTGTGGTACCATACCATGGGCGGTGTGTGTGTGTGTGTGTGTGTGTGTGTGTGTGTGTGTGTGTGTGTGTGTGTGTGTGTGTGTGTGTGTGTGTGTGTGTGTGTGTGTGTGTGTGTGTGTGTGTGGGCGGTGGGGGGTTCTATTTGTACACTCTCAGAGTAACAGACCCAGACAGGGGTCACCTGGCTGGTGGGACCCCGGACCAGATGTTGTACAGCACCGCATGCATCCATCATCAGAAACCCTTCTCTTTCTCTGGTGGTGTCTATGTCTATGTGTCTGGGGTAATGTCTGCTCTGCTCTGCTCTGCTCTGGTCTAGTCTAGTCTGATCTGGTCTGGTCTAGTCTGGTCTGATCTGGTCTGGTCTGGTCTGGTCTGGTCTGGTCTGGTCTGGTCTGGTCTGGTCTGGTCTGGTGTCATATCATCTCATCTAGTCTCTGAGTGGCAACCGTCAGAGAAGTCAGACTGTCACCAAAACTGGAACTGCCAACAGATTTTTAGTAATGATGGAACTTTAGCTAACACAAATGTGTGTAACTTTTGACGTTGAGCTGTCTTTTAAAGATTATTATTATTTTTTTCATGCCTTCATTGATAGGGAACAGTAGTCAGAGAGGAAAGGGGGAGAGAGACGGGGAGTGACACGCAGCAAAGGCCGTCGGGCTCGGTCGGCCTCCTGGTGGCGCTATAAAAGGCAGATGCGGAAAATGCAGGTCAAAGGTTTGTCCTTGGCCTCTAGGGAGTGTGCATGCAACTTTTCACGCAGATCGGTGCAGTTTTAGGTAAAAATGTGAAAAGCTGCCTCATGGTGGCGCTATAACAAGCCGTTCTGGAAAATGTGGGGCAGAGGTTCATCGTTGGCATCCAGGGAGTGTGTGTGCAAAGTTTGGCATCAACTGGGTTAACAGTGCCGGAGATTAGCTGGTAACAGACGGACGGACACACACACACACGGACGGACACACGGACGGAGTGCAAAACATACTCTCTCCCCATGCCTTCGGCCTGGTGGAGACAATTATCATTAAAATGTACTTGGGTGGGGGGATAGGGGGGGGGGGGGGGGGTGGTTGGGGTCGCTATAGCCCTTCCTATGCCCAGCTTTGTGTCTTTGCGTGTACCCCGTAGCGATGATTTGATTGGCTGAACACGGCATGTGAGGATGAAAAAATAAAAATCACACCCGTGTGAAATGAGGGGGCAGGGGCGCTCTTATATCATCACACATCATCATACATCATCTCATTCTGGTCAAAATGGCCAATCACAATTAGCGTCCTCCCTTTTGTCTTCAATGTTTGTGTTTACACAAACCCTCAAACTGTCTATGGGAATTCTCTTTGTCTTCAATGTTGGTTTCAACAGAAACACTCAAAGCTGGCCATTCATTGTCAATGGCATTTAATGTTTGTGTTGGGACAAAAATTAGGTTACATAGACTAAAAGCTGGATATAGGCGATCGCCCCTCAAAAATGAGGACAAAAAAGTGAGGACCCCAATTGTGTTTTTTATAATTATTATCTTTTATTTACTCTTAACATTTCAGTTACATACAGTTATAAAATGCAACCTATAAATAAATACATTTCCTAACTAAACAACCACAACCCTTCCCCGACCCTTCCTAGTACAAGAAAACTAACAAATTGTGTTTGGCCGGAATGTGATTATGATCATACATAATCACATTCCATACATAATACATCATGTATATGATGATAAGAGCGCCCCTCACTTCACACAGTGTGATTTTTTTGTTACAAAATACAAAAAAGAACCTCTCAAAATATCACTTTTCACCTTTCACTTCACTTTCAATGTATTATTTTGGTCTTTAGTTCATGTACAAAAATGAATAATTTCTTATGAATACAGAAACATTGTTATGACCAAAAAAGGTGTAGGCTGAAGCTAATTAGCTTATTTTGTCTACCCTTACCAAATACATAACAAATAATATACATGACGAACAAAGAAAACAAAAACAAAGTAATAAGTCTCTTACTTGAAGAGTTTGAATCTATATTTTGTAAACAAGGGTTCAAATCAGTTACCAAAATCATTCGTTTGAATTGTGAAGGTTGCATCTTCCTCCCCCCATTTCCTGTCAGCTTACTGTACAATATCAAATATATCAAATAAAAAGGCCCAAAGTGTAGGTTTAAATTGTTTTACCACATTGCATCTATCCACATTCATACAATTTCTGTGCCTGACACATAAGATCAGACTAGGTAAATGACATAAACCATATAGCCGACAGGGTAAATGCAGAGCGACAAATAGAGACTCGATGGAGGTGCAATAAAAGTTTAAAAGTCAAGTAGACTTCAAAGATCAGTGGGACTGGAATACTAGAGAAAAGGCGGCGATCCGAGCACTCAAAAATGTTTAAAAATGAGGAGAGGGTGGATAAAAAGAGTCTTCATAAAATGAGTCTTCATTAGGGCAAAACTTTTTTACATTTCTAAATAAAGTACCTTGATTTGTATCCACCCTCTCCTCATTTTTAAACATTTTTTAGTGCTCGGATCACCGCCTTTTCTCTAGGACAGGGTAAATGGTCATGTAAATAGAGTGTAATGTATTGTTAAACTGATAATTATGCTGAGTATTTCTAATGCTGTGCTGTGAGTAGGATGGGCACTTATAAGCTTTTAAGCTTCAGCCCATGCCTTTTGATCACCTTCACGGGTCTTCATTATTTTGTCCTTCTCTGCTGATGTAAACCGTGCACTTGAATCTGTTCTGTGAAGATGTTCAAATAAACTAAACTAAACTAAACTAAACTAAGTGTAAAGAAAACATCTCAGTGCCTCAAAGTAACCCGAATACCAGGTAAACATCCATCCATCACTGTCTAAACAACACCTTATCTCATTCAACGTGGTATTTCATAATTGCCCTTTTTATGATGTTGGTGGTGTTAATATCTAAACATGTTTTTGTCTTACACGAAATGAATATACACTTCCGTGTTGCCCAAAGAGTCACTTGTAAGGGAAAAGAACCCACAGAGACAAAATTGTGCCACAGCCGGGCCCGACCTATTGGGACGTTGGGCTGAAACCGATCCATGCAGCGCTCCCATCTCCCATCTCTCGTCATTATATAATTCATGGCAAAAAAAGCTCTCCAGGGGGATTCTTATCACTGATCTGCAAGGGTAGGTAAGGCGGATATCGCACATGAATGTAAGTATCACCAGGAAGATTATTCTTAGTAGGGCAAACAGCTCAGGAAGGCGATTACGTCTCAACGCACCTGGCTGTGCTATGTGAGCCCGTAGAAAGTGATCCGCAAGGCGATTAAAAGCTAAAGTCACTCAGTAAAGTAAACAATACAATATACAATAATTAGATGATATAAAAGTGTCAGGCGAGGTGGGGGTTGACGTGGGTGACAACACACAGAGGGTCATCATGTCCCATTAAGGCCTCCACATTCCAGTTGAGTAATATTAGATTTTGGCATTCATAACAAACTATAGCAACGTGTTACTTTCTATGACAGTTTCTGCTTTCAGGAGAGCCTGCCTTGTTTATCGGCACCGCGGCTTTGGTGGCTGTTTCAGATAAAGAGCCCAGCGGTCTCAAGCGGCATCGCTTCCCAGGCGCCCCTCGGGAGGGGCTATTGTCACGGGCAGGAAGCCTCCCCAGCCCGCAGGTATAGAATGACAAGGCTTTATATTCCACTACCTATAGATGGTAGCCAGCCACACACAGAAGACCCTGCTGCTCTCTCTCTCTCTCTTATAACTTAAAACCCTGCAAAACTGCACGTCCCAAAAGAAGATCAGTACAAATGTGTGTTTTGGTAAACGTTGCATCGGTTGCTGTCTTTATTGTTTTCTACTGCACATATCCCGCAGTAGGTAGGTTCACTGTACAACAAGGGCAAACAAGGGGGTGAGAGAGAGAGAGAGAGAGAGAGAGAGAGAGAGAGAGAGAGATATGAACTGTTTCAAGCACTAGTACATCATTTATAGCATAGTCTGCATGACAGAGGGCATAGTATACAAATATAGAATAAAGATACAGTCCTCTATTTTGTCATTCTTAATCAATGCTCTATATGACTCTATTGACATTTGACAGTTGCTATTCTTTGACAAGAATAGTAAAGGGCTTGAGGTATAACTCTTATTTGGCATATTTAGTGTAGTGAGGGTTGTGAAAAAGACCTATTCTGTAGAAGCTTTTGCCATGACCGAAATCTGCTATTTTGGGGGGAAATTTAAGAACTGTGGTGGTTGTTTGATCGAGCAACATAAAGCTTCTCAGTCGACACCAACCCATACTGATCAGTTATGAGGCAGGGTCTCATTAAATGATGTCCCTAACTTGTCTGCTAAACGTACCTATTTTCGTATGACTCAAGTGAGTCTTCAGAACTTTATATGCCATGCATGGCTAGGGAAGTTTAAGTTTGCTTTAATGTTATTACATGCATGGTGTCTGAATTTTGCTGGAACTTTTATCATTTAAATAGGTACACACACGCAAATTAAATAGGTTATGTTAATGCTGCTTTGTAAATAATGTGAAAGCTTCTCTTCAGATGTGGTCGGGGAAGGAAGGGGTCTCACTGAAACACAACGGCTCAAGTTTCCCAAAGAGTCCATAGCTCATGTATACAGTTGTTTGCCCGTCCAACAGTTTCACATCTCTACAATAGCATGAAAAGAAGTCTTTCAATCAATTCTGTTGTTTCCTTAAAAAAAAAAAAGGTGGGGGGGAATATCCATGTCATTCAGTCTTAAACTTTGGCTGTGAACATTTTTTTGGGAACCTCCGCTCTATTCAGTTGAATAAATAAATATGTGAGTCAGTCAGGGAGGGAGGCATCAGAAATATGAGCCAGTGGTGTCTGTTTAGTAGTGGTTGCCATGGTGTTTAATAGCAGGTACCAAGGTGGTGCCACGGAGGTACCACAGGGTTTGATGTTTAGAATAGAATGAAAGAAAAATTCGTACTTCGTCACACGGCGGTGGTCACACATGCTGAAAATAGGCAAACTACAAGCTTGCGACACCTTGTAGGGTGCCCGTCTATGACGTGACACCTTGTAGGGTGCCCGTCAATGACGTGCTGCGCCGTCATGCGACACCTTGTAGGGTGCCCGTCTATGACGTGACACCTTGTAGGGTGCCCGTCTATGACGTGACACCTTGTAGGGTGCCCGTCTATGACGTGACACCTTGTAGGGTGCCCGTCAATGACGTGCTGCGCCGTCATGCGACACCTTGTAGGGTGCCCGTCTATGACGTGACACCTTGTAGGGTGCCCGTCTATGACGTGACACCTTGTAGGGTGCCCGTCAATGACGTGCTGCGCCGTCATGCGACACCTTGTAGGGTGCCCGTCTATGACGTGACACCTTGTAGGGTGCCCGTCTATGACGTGACACCTTGTAGGGTGCCCGTCAATGACGTGCTGCGCCGTCATGCGACACCTTGTAGGGTGCCCGTCTATGACGTGCTGCGCCGTCATGCGACACCTTGTAGGGTGCCCGTCAATGACGTGACACCTTGTAGGGTGCCAGTCAATGACGTGACACCTTGTAGGGTGCCCGTCAATGACGTCCTGTGCCGTCATGCGACACCTTGTAGGGTGCCCGTCAATGACGTGCTGCGCCGTCATGCGACACCTTGTAGGGTGCCCGTCTATGACGTCCTGTGCCGTCATGCGACACCTTGTAGGGTGCCCGTCAATGACGTGCTGCGCCGTCATGCGACACCTTGTAGGGTGCCCGTCAATGACGTGACACCTTGTAGGGTGCCCGTCAATGACGTGACACCTTGTAGGGTGCCAGTCAATGACGTGACACCTTGTAGGGTGCCCGTCAATGACGTGACACCTTGTAGGGTGCCAGTCAATGACGTGACACCTTGTAGGGTGCCCGTCAATGACGTGACACCTTGTAGGGTGCCCGTCAATGACGTGCTGCGCCGTCATGCGACAGAGCATAAATTAGGCAAAAACTCTTGACAAATGACAACATTGATAAAATGCAGAAACAATCTCATCAATAACTTAAAAAACAAAAACAAGTACCAAATAAATATTCATATCATTAGTAAATATACAAAGTACTTCTCAAAGTTTTGCAGACAGTAGGCTATCACATCTTAAGTATGTCTTAAAAAATACATCTGCTCCCGTAGAGTTATTTCTCTCTATATACGGTTCTTTAATGTTAAACTTAATTTCTTTACAAAGTGCTCTGCTGTGTAAATGTCCCTTATTTGTTAAATGTTCATTTTCCCCCTAACTCACGCCGTACTCCCTCCTGCACTGCAAAACCAGTGGCAATTTAACACTGACAGTGTAAAGGATTTACCCAAAAGAGTCCATTTTGGGTCCGTTTTTACACTCTCAGAGTTCAATTAAACACTGAGGATTTGATCGTGTTTGATATGTGTGTAAGCACTTGAGACAATATCCAAAATGTTATATTCTATCTGTCATTTAAGCTCGTTATACATGAACTACAATAAAGCTGTTGTACGCACATATACTTTATACTATATACATGGATTGTACCAAATTAAAACATCACAGCTCCGGCTGCGACACGAGATATCCACCATTTGAAAAGTGACACTGAAGAGTGACTGCTCGCAGGGCAGTGTCATGACAACAAATGCATTTTGCCATGTTTGACAACATCTGTCGACATTCGCCCGATCTATAAGCTTGCTTGCAACACACAGCGTCGTGAGATTATAGATCGTCTCGTTTCGGCGAAGAGATTTTTGGTGTAGAGGGAAATAGGATCTAGTATAGAGCCGTGGGGGAACCCGGATAATTAAGTACAGGCCTATAGGGTTTAAGTGGTTAAACCCTCGATAACAAAATAACAGCATTTTTTGGAGAATCCAGTCAGTAGTGATTTTGACATATAAATCCCTTGTTTCCAGAGTGTCAACTCATGTCTCTATTAAGAACGTGCATCTCTCTGCAGCGCTTCGGGCAGGCAGTCCAAGAGATCACACAGCTGACTTGACTTTGGGTCTTTGGTCACATCAGTGCTTGTGTGCGTGCGTGCGTGCGTGCGTGCGTGCGTGCGTGCGTGCGTGCGCCCGTGTGTAAAACAAATACATCGCCATCAAAGTGTAATTTCACCCTCTGTCAGTGGAAGCGTTTTTGCCCCCATACTTTGTGGAAAGGTCTTAACTACCTCTGATCCGGAGTTACAGTATATAATCACATCCAAGCGATGGGTCAGTACTCGGTCCTATACGCGGGCTGCAGTGTACCGCGGTCCGTGTTTGCCATCCTGGTCCCTGCGTGTGTATCTCCCATATATAGGCGTCATCATTCAACCGCTCAGTCCTCCGGCCGCGTGCGGCGGCCTTTCCTGGCGCGGTGCCTACGTCTCCTGCGCTCGCCGTGGCCGCCGGCGGCCTGTTGCAGGAGGTGATGTGGGCCGGGGGCTTTCTGACTGTCCCGCCACCTCCTCACCATGTCGTGGCCCTTGTTCCCCAGAACGCGGGGCAGGAAAAGCGACGCCTTGTCCGTGCTGCGGGTTTTGAAGCCTCGCCGCGGCCGGCCCTTCCCGTTGATGGACACGTACCACTGCCGCTTGGCGCTGGCGCCCCCCCGCCGCCGGCTGCTGCCGGATCCCGTAGCGGCGGCGGCTCCGGGCGGGGCGGGCTGCTCGGTGGAGTGGTGGCGCGACGCGTACGTGTTGTAGCCCAGCTCGTGGATCCGCTCCACGAACTCGCATTCCTTGTTGAACACCTCCTGGAAGGAGGAAGACGAGGAAGAAGAGGTTAGCTATGCAGACATTCCTCTCTCTGAAATGTAATTTTTTGTGAAAACAACATTAGGGCCTGGCATAGAGTCATGGATGATTCTGCTCAACATGAGGGCCTGGCATAGAGTCATGGATGATTCTGCTCAACATGAGGGCCTGGCATAGAGTCATGGATGATTCTAGTCACTTAAACTGGGTTTAAGTGACTATAAATATATTTATATTGTGGATATAATGGAGGTTCATTGACGTGCACACACACACACACACACACACACACACACACACACACACACACACACACACACACACACACACACACACACACACACACACACACACACACACACACACACACACACACACACACACACACACACACACCTGTCCATAAAACCCCCATCAGTCATACAAGTCTTCCATTATCAGCCACAATGTCTCCTGAAATTATTCTGAGCACTTAGCAGCCATCACAGCCCTGTAGAATTAAATCTCCATGCACTTGCTATGATGTCATTTCGTAACGTCTTCACACCTGAGTCCCTTTTCGGTAATTGACATATAGGCTACAAGTTCAAGTTTAACCTTTACTTACCGAAGCATAGAGACGACCTTTATCGTTCATGGCCAAGTATCTGCCGGAAAACAGTCCCTTTATGGCCACTACACCCACGTCTACTGCTGTGATCTCCATGATACCTTTAATTGAAGCATACACACAGTTATGCACAGTTATGTGTGTGTGTGTGTGTGTGTGTGTGTGTGTGTGTGTGTGTGTGTGTGTGACTGTGTGTGTGTGTGTGTGTGTGTGTGTGTGTGTGTGTGTGTGTGTGTGTGTGTGTGTGTGGTATCACACGCTTTCTTCTACACACATACACACGTACACACACGCACGCACGCACACACACACACACGCGCGCATGCCTATAACATAGCTATCCTAATTAAATGAAAGGTCGAGTAGATTCAGATTTGCACGAGCTTCTATAGTCGAGGTGTTTATTTGAAGTAACACTTGATTCATCAGTTGCCTATTCAGTGGCTTCCAAGAGCCTAATCTTCGCTGATTAGATAAATACATCCGTTAGGATCCCGCCATTGTGAGGCGCGGTCTGTTAAATCTTCCGTTCATATGGAAATGAATGTCAGCTCCTTGTTTGCTTTGCGCTAATTGGACTTCTATCGCCTGGTAAATGACTGGCGCTGTTTGAATAAACAACATTAAGCCAGTGGTTCTCAAACATTTGCATCTCAAGGACCCCACATTGATAGCCTATATTGATTGATAGCCTATAGCCTATTTGGCCGCCCGCGGACCCCCTTTTGAAAAATATTAGTGACAGCCGAGAAAGAAAATGGGGCTAAACTGTTCCTCATTTTGCTGGGGACCCCCTGGAACCCCCTCAATGACTCCTCGGGGTCCCCGGACCCCACTTTGAGAAGCAGTGCATTAGGCTTAGACTAAGCATGGAGCAAACGACATTCACAAGATGATTACAACTAAGAACACACAACCTCTGTAAAACAAACGCCGATCAAACGGTTCAGCAGTAGGCCTTGCAATATATCTCAAACGGCCAAAGTAACATAAATAATCGTTGTGTTAGTGTTAAGCCTCTACACTTACATTTACACAAACATTTGGTTTGATCATTTGAATTTTAAATATCGACGTTATAACATCGATTTGTTTCAAAGACGTAGCTTTTTTAAAACATTTGGTTTGGCTTAATTTTTCTATTTATTAGGCTCATTTATTCTTCCCATCTTTTAAACGTTAGTTTGAATATCACAATTAGTCATTTTCAAACGTTATTTTGTTTAGTATAGGCTACACATGAATGGATTAAGTTTAATCCATATATGCTCTATTATTAAAATGTGGATAACGTTTTTACTGTTGGTGCAAAATATAAAAAATGTCCCCGTGCGTAATAGGCTATATTCACTCACTGCTGGCAGTAATTAAATCAAATTGCCTTTCAACACACAACAAGTATAGGCTACTCACTGTATGGGTTGTTTTCCTCCAGGGTTCCGTCTATCTTCCCGTTAGGGTGGATTTGCAGATGGTATTTGGTAGCGCAGTAGAGCTTTCTGCGCCTCGGCGCGCCCCCCAGGTGCTCGTACACTCCCCCGCGTCCCCCCGCGTCCCTCCGATGGCGGGGGTCGCAGCTCTGGCCCCGGGCGCACGGAGGACCAGCCCGGCGGGGCAAGCAGCCGGTCTGTCCCCGGGCGCACGGAGGACCAGCCCGGGACGACCTGGACTCGCTCGGCTCCAGCAGGTTCAGCAGCAGCAACAACAGCAGCGGTATTACTAGCATGATTGTGGCATGGCCGGCGAGCGCACGATTCCGGAGAGAAAAATGATCAGAGGTGATGATGCTGCCTCTCGCCGGGGTCCCATGAAACTGTCGTGCGTGCAGGGCCGTCCACGCATCGGAGGCTCGACTCTCCTCTCCTCTCCTCTCCGCGTCCCGTTAGTTAGTTATAGCTCCGGGCTTTCAGAGGAGGCGAGCCGGTGAAAGGACCGACGGCGCGGTGACAGCAGCAGCGTGGGTGCCTTATTAGTGCGTCCTGGCCAGCGGGCATTAGTCCCCAACACGAGCGAGCCTTCTCTTTAAAAAAAAAGAAAAGAAAAGAAAAAAAAAGGTCGGTGACTGCGCGGGGCAAACAAACTCCTCCGGTGCTGTTGAATCCGACTGACTCTGAGAGGCTATCGTGAGATTTTTTTTTGCCGATCAACAGTTGCTGCTGCGCAGATATAAAAAGAAGCCGCAGCGGTGTGACAATAGCCCCGAACTCCGACCAATTGATACAAAGGAGAGGGGGGAGGCAAAGGTATCAGCGCTGTGTGAAGTGAGAGACTGCGGCGTGGATAAAATTACACAGCGTTACACACAGTGGCTTACTGCGGAACACCGCATCACAAAGGGCCAGCCATCTAAGGGCAGGTCTCTCTCCTCTGAACTCCCTTCTTTTGAAATATCCCAAAGACCAATTATGCATCCCAAATTATACACCCCTGGGCTAGGACATGTGCACCAGTCCAGCGGAACAGGTGATGAATCCCGCAACACCCCAGATTACACTCGCTTCAAAAGCACTTATAGTCCAATTGTGGTTTGAAATATCACCCTAATAATATAATAATAATAATAATAATAATAGCCTATATGCATGTGAATGAAAAAACACGTCATATAGGATAATATTCTCGTTTTAACAGTGTTGCTTTTGAAATATGACCAATCGACCTCGAAAATGAGGCGGACAGTTGAAAGTGATGCCTATATATAGGTTTTTATTTATTTTGTATCTCGCTGTGCCTTTTGGATGACAATATGCATGGCCATGTGTTGATTGTCTATAAGGTGTTCCAAAAAGTTTTGGGTGGTCCTCGTCTAGTATAAATACATTTATCCAGATTTAACAGGTGCCCACAGAGATTACACGGTAAGGTAAGCCCGTCATTATAGACTGCGGGGTCAATCATCAAGTTGTCTTCATTTGTAATTTGCCCTGCCTTGATTCAACGCTCACTCACGGCGTGGGTCTCTTGCGCAACGCCAGTCCTTTTGCGCGCATGTGGCATTAATGGCGAGCATCCATTCCCGGCCTCCAGACAGACAGACAGACAGACAGACCGGGCGGGGTTGAGGTGGGCTGGGACTGGCTGTCAAAGTTATACTGTTGCAGAGTGGGACTCGAACCCTCGACCCTTTCCTTGGACCGTGTGGCCACTTTAACGTCGCGGGCGGTCAGCTCTTCTTAGATGTGTATAGGCCTATATATATATATATATCCCTCCTGGCTCCTGTCAGCTCTATGAGAAGTTGATTCCTGTCAGCCAGCCATTCCATTATGAAGAGACAAATCATCAATGAGTCATTTGGGATCATCAATCCAGGAGAGTCTCCATAATAAAGCCTCATCCGACGGTATTGTTTGTCCGTTGCGCACAGGCAGGGTGGATGTGAACACACTAGATTCCCAGACTTTTCCCATCCTAATATCCTGGCTCTCTGGCTAGGCAGCAACCGGTGGGCGGAAGAGCAACAGGCTAAATGACTACTGCCCTAAATTGCTTCCATCTTGGTCGCATTATGGTTAGCATTCTGCTAATTAGCACCATCATCTACAAATCTCTGTGCCCTTTGGCGTTGCTCCAGCGCCTGCTATCAAGGCCCTGTGTTGAGAATCCCCAAAGGGAGCCGGCGGTTAATTTGTCTTCCCCTCCCATACATCACCCCTGCTAGCCTGCCTGTGTCACTGCATTTAGCCCCGGCTATTAGAAAAAGAAGGGGGCACTGATAATTATAAATGTGTGTGCATTGTGCGCCCAAACTGAGCCCTCGCGTCGAGGCAGCTAGACAACATACCAAAACATCAACCCGACCGATGTATATCATAGGTTGTTCTGGTGGCCGTTTCTGAGAGAGACGCTCTTGATGTGGTTAACTGCTGGCAGAGGGTGGGACCTCAGATGTGGTCTGCTGTTTCTCTCAGAAACTATTTTAATTGCGCTTTGCCTCCACGCCGCCCACAAAGCGTCCCATAATAATCACGGCGAACGGCCTGATTTTTGCGCAGCGCGTGCACTGTAAAACAGGGCTTCCCAAACGTAGGGTTGGCAGCCCATTGTCGGCCGCGGACCCCTTTCGCGAGTAGCCGCCATAAATAGCAATTTATTTATTCATTTTATTTATTTATTTATTTATTTACCTTTTCCAGAATTCCACTATATTGTTACTTTTTTCCAAACTGTTTCCAAAATGTTTCATGCATGCAAAAAGATTCACAAGGGGGGGGGGCTAATATGATGAGTTATAATAACTCTATTGTCACTATTTTTGAAAATTGCACTGCACTTTTTGAAGACTAAATTTGAGGCTTAAATCTCGAACATAAATTTAACTGAAGCTTAAATCATTATGTTTTTTTACACCCAAAGAAATAACAATTAAATTGGCAGCACTTTGTTTTGCCTTTGACAAAAATAAAATGTAGGCCTAATAGTTATATGTCAAGCATAAGGTCAAAATCAGCAACCTATAGACAATATTATAGGGTATTTGTTCACCTTAGAGTTGGACTATTAGCGTACCCATGTGATTAAACCCACTTGACAAATGATTCTAAACCAGGTCCCATCAAGTGGCCCCACAAAACACAGAACATACATTTTAACCTTCCATTTTCTCTCTCTGCCTGCCATGAATGAAAGCAAGAATTTCAGGGCTGGTTTTTTAATTGACCTCGCCAAATCCCCCACCATAAAAAAAAAAAAGCTTTTGTACAAAGAGGTTCTTTTC
>NC_136808.1:60160860-60168360 GCF_951216825.1 Electrona antarctica | reverse complement strand
CCTCACTCTATTCCACCAGAATAATTAGGAAGGCAAAAAAAATCATTGCAGACAACTCTCACCCTGCACATTACCTCTTCAATCTCCTCCCATCAGGCAGGAGATATAGAAGCATCAAGAGCTCAACATCTCGCTTCAGAGATAGCACTTACCTCGTAGCCATTAGACATCTGAACTAGATGTATGTATATGTAGAAATATGCATAGTGCACTTTAAAAACAATGTAATTCCCTATGCTGCTGGTTTTTGTATTGTATTGTCCTTTTTGTTTTTGTATCTATGGTTGTCTGTATATGTTGAGTATGAACCAAGACAAATTCCTATCAACTTGTTGACATGGCAAATAAATTCTTGAATCTTGAATCTTGAATCTTGAGAGGCCTGGTGTCGTCCCCGATGGCCTCACAGAATATATGTTTTTACCCACATGAACACTAGCGGCATGTTATTACAGGCCAACATTTGTTAAACATAGAAGCACAAGCAAGATGTTAGATGTGTTGTCTTGTAGATCTGCTATTTTTAGGGAAGAAATGTGGTGGAGAGGGAAAAGGTGACCAACAAGAATAAACTAAGTATATAGTGGTTATTTTCAAGACATTACTGCTTATTATTTCACAGCTTGTCGGTCTGTTATTACTTATAGGCTTAATGGTGGTCGAGATACCACCATATGCATAGGATACAGGAGAAGTATGAAATTGTATTTGGTGAAACAAAGATATATATGAGCACAAATTGGAACTGTTATTGTTGCTGGTGAATTATATACAACTAGGGATGTCCCGATCACGTTTTTTTGCTCCCGATCCGATTACGATCATTTTAAAATGACGTGATCGGACCCGATTTCCGATCACGTGATCGTATCCTGACAACCCTAATCTCCAGAATTCATTGTTCAAATTTCCGATTGTGTGCATTCTGTGCAAACTCCATCCGCTGAGGAGAAGGTGGGCAATCTTGTCACGAGGAGACTCAGGAGAGTGTTGTCCAATGTCTGATGACAGCTCTCTGACACTTATATATAATGGGTGTGGCACGTGTTGGGATATGACATTCATATCAATGAATGTCTTATTGATATTAAGTCATGATGATAACAGTAGTATGCTAAATTAATTTACCCTCATATGATTGGACAATATGCCAATCACAGCGGCCAATCACAATTTGCGTCCTCAATTTTCTGACCTTTGTGCATAAATCATGTTCATGTTAGGTATACTTTAGCTGCATATATCGCTGTCAGGCAGAAACATCTGATCTTCATATTTTAACATTTTGTGTTTTTTCGTAAATTAACGGCCTAGCCTATACTTCACAATGATATACTACAGCAACTGGGGCGACTGTGGCTCAGGAGGTAGAGCAGGTCGTCCAATGATCCATGGGTCGGCGGTTCAAATCCCGGCTCCACCTATACCGGCGCTATATAAATGCACCATTTACCATTTACAGCGTCACGCACAAGCATCAAAAGCATCAGATCGACAAGCAGCTCAAAAAGCGCCGCTTTGAGCCCCGCTTTGTGTTTACGCATCTGCTCCTTCGATGCTTTTGAATTTGAATCCTGAAAACTAAAAGTAACAGTTTTGGACACATGATGTTTCCACCCGACAGAGACGATATCAGGCATGTCAATGTAAACTTACGATAGGTGGACCAACCGTAGAATCTAGCAGATTATTTAGTGGAAGCAATTAAATCATTTTAAAAAACCAATGAACTTTAGTTTTCAATAATGTTCATTATGTGTGACTTGGGAGGTGCATTACGGGCAAGACAGGAAGCATGAGTGTGAGAGAGGCGATCAGAGGTCATGACAACCAGGATGTTGTCATCGTGTGGTCCGTGCACCCACTGACCCCCCCCACACACATCTTTCAACACATCGGCTGTATTCTGTTTTTGTTCAAAGTGGCATCTACAGTAACAATCACATGTACGGTAACTGTGTGTACTGTATATATGACTGAAATGTACGGTAACTGTGTGTACTTATATGACTGAAATGCGTCCGGATTCCCCACTAGACATTACCACTTAAGCCCCGTCTCAAATCTTTCACAATTTCAATTCTTCACAATGTATCAAATTGGGCATAAGTGGCTAATGGTGTCAAGAAAACCATGTTTGATGTGCCATGCTACTATAAAAATATATAAAGGATGTGATGTAACTTGTTCCTTTTCTTTAGTTCAAACTGAACTCCCATAAACCCAGTTTACATGTTATCAAGAGGACCATCTCCCTTCACACAGACAACTACACTGCAGTTTTGCATTCAACCAGTATCCTGGGTTGCATTAAAAAAATAAGCTAGTATAAAAATATATTTAAAATCTGACTGAACTCAAAAAAGTTATATATATATTATAACGACATAACCTTTTATAGCGAGGTACATAACTTTGTATAGCGAGGTACAGGTGTCAGCCTCTCCCCCATGACGTATATAATCTACAGACTCCACCCATGGCTAAGTAATCAACCAACCCCAATGTACTAGAAATCCACCCAAGATGCTCCCCAAATGTAATCAGCTCTTCAGGCACAACACCCCACTACACACAGGCTTCAAGGCAGCTCCCCCAATAACACAATAATATTAGATTCCATGTCACACCACAGCTGTGGGACTGAGAATCTACATGTTACAAGCATATGATACAATACAGCAGGGGTTTTCAACTGATTGTGAACCAGGGACCACCACCCTGACTTAGAATCAACCTGGGGACCACTGTAGTGTTGGGTGGGGATATGGGGTAGAACAGCTAAGATGAATGCTTTTGTAACACTTGCTATGCATCCCATGTGTATACATTCCACTGTTTCTCAACCAATTGTCCACTGACTAAGTATAATTTCCTGATAATAATGACTCAACCAGACAATCCGCTGCACTTCCCGCTCTTGAGATGATAACTCCCTTTTTCTGTTGAATTTCTTGACCTCCAACCTGTCAGTAAATGACTACATGGACGGTCATCATAGGTCACCAGGTCATTCAGTTCACTGTTTCTCAACTAGTGGAAAGACATTTAAAAAAATCAACAAATCCTACATTACTAAATGAATGGTCAGGGACCACATGCAATACTTCCAGGGACCACCAGTGGTCCACAGACCACCTGTTGAAAACCCCTGCAATACAGCATAAATATAGCCTAATAAATGTGTATTGTTGAACATCAGACAATAATTAGTCTGTCAGAGGCTGGTCTGTCACACATTATAAGGTGCATAATTCTGGACATGACATCCTGAACCTCTACTGCAGTGGTTCTGGACATGACATCCTGAACCTCTACTGCAGTGGTTCTCAGTGTGGGGTCCTGAACCTGCAGTGGTTCTCAGTGTGGGGTCCTGAACCTGCAGTGGTTCTCAGTGTGGGGTCCTGAACCTGCAGTGGTTCTCAGTGTGGGGTCCTGAACCTGCAGTGGTTCTCAGTGTGGGGTCCTGAACCTGCAGTGGTTCTCAGTGTGGGGTCCTGAACCTGCAGTGGTTCTCAGTGTGGGGTCCTGAACCTGCAGTGGTTCTCAGTGTGGGGTCCTGAACCTGCAGTGGTTCTCAGTGTGGGGTCCTGAACCTGCAGTGGTTCTCAGTGTGGGGTCCTGAACCTGCAGTGGTTCTCAGTGTGGGGTCCTGAACCTGCAGTGGTTCTCAGTGTGGGGTCCTGAACCTGCAGTGGTTCTCAGTGTGGGGTCCTTGGGGGGGAACCCACTTTACAGTAATGTAACAGTTTAACCACTTAAATGGTAAATGGTGCATTTATATAGCACCTTTATCCAAGGCACTTTACATAGATTGTGCATTACATTCACCCATTCACACACACATTCATACACCGATGGTAGCGGAAACCATGCAAAGCACCAACCAACACATCAGGAGCAATTAGGGGTTCAGTGTCTAGCTCAAGGACACTTCGACACTAACTCTGGGGGAGCCCGGGTTCGAACTGGCGACCTTGCGGTTGCCATCCAGCCACTCTACCCCTGAGCCATAACCACCACCGCCTCTTAAAGTCTGTTTTATACTTTGTTTATATTGTTCAAAAATGATGACATGACCAAAACATGGATGGTTAACTTGGTTAACTCCACTGTTGTTGCACCTGCTAGAAGTGTAATTATATATTATGAGCAAGGTCGAATCTACCATATGGGCACTTTATTACATTTTTTAGCTCCAGAGAAATTTCCCCCACTAATCAGAATTAAATAAATAGTGTTTTATTGTTGCTGAGAATGCAGCTGAAAAGTGCAATTGTGTGTAAAGCAGCAACAATGCACTAGATTGGCTGTTCAAGGTGGGTGGGCTCACTGGGCTCCATGGGCTGTGTGAGGTCAGGTCAACATTTGGACACCAAAATTTGGACACCAAACCGCAAAAAAATGCGGAAGTAGAAGAAGTTCTTCCGGGTGCTTCAAAACGCCACTGAGCAACTTCCACTGCAATGAATCGTTCCGGTTCAGTCTCCATCCTTTTAATACTCTATACCCTGACACCACGGCGCGTAAACAGCGCCTCAAACTGTGACTCCGCCCACCACCGGGGGAAGTTGTGATTCACTGCAATGCAATTTGCGGCATTTTCAAAACAATATTGAGCAGAGTAGCGATTATCAAACGTATTTGCAATGCCATACGTTGAAAGATCTGTTGCCCGTGGACAAGGAACGCTACCTCCGCAAGTTAGATAGCATCGGCATAGATGTTTGTCCGTATGTGATTAAGGATTGGACCAAGTTGCATTGGCAGCCATAGGAAATTCTTACCCCAGGCTAAAACCGGATGTGACGTTTTTGGGCGTTCCTGTCTTATGTGGTGTCAGTGTATGGGTCAGGTGGAGAGGTGATTCTGGTGGAATAAAAGACGTGATGTCCACCATTGCTTGGTTTTCATTCTGCATGCATAGCGTCGGTGGCTCGACAAAAAAAAGAAGGTAAAAATACACTGTCTGGCACTGGCGGATTCTCTCACCCATTGCTTACTATTTGGGTCAAATACAAATAATGTGCTTGTTACTGCCAGACTGTCACTCTGGGGCCGGGTAGGCAGCCGGGAATAGGCCAATATAACAGCATAAAACCCAAAATGCCCCTAAACGTCCCAATGTTTGCGGCCCAAAGATTCACATGTGCATGTGTAGGGGGGCCCTTCCAGCTTCAGTGCCCAGGGGCCCTCAGAGGTGTTAATCCGGCCCTGCCAATGAGAGAATGCATAAGAAAAATCCTAGTGGTTAAGATTATGCACTTTATGCAACATATAAGGTTCTAAAATACAGCCTAACAAGCAGGTTGCAGGTTTGATTCCCGATCCCGATGACCTTTGCTGCGCTCTCCCTCTCCCCATTCACACTCAACTGTACTCTATCCAATAAAGGCAGAAAAGTCCAACAATTAAGAAACTAGAGCGGTGCCCGTTGGAGCCTCTACAGCGGTGGCACTGGCCTACTTGGAACGATGCAAGTTGGAAATGCATGCATGTCCCACCCATATTATGTCTGTATCCCTTTTATGCCCATATATGGAGTTCTTTGTCAGGCATGCCCAAATATGGAGTCTATGCAGATGTCAGAATGATGTCAGAACAGGCCAGCTCCATATATTGACACTGAGCAGTCCACAGCCTGGGCAGAGGCCTTTTTGGGGCGGTTCTGGACAACCGTGGGTCCGACAGACACCGGGCACTGCACTCCCTGTGGTGGTGTGGAACGCGTGTGTCGAATTTGAAGTCGGTGGGGCGAACGGTTCTCGAGTTACGTGGATTACAGACGTACAGAGACTTGGTGCATTTATAGTTAGATGAACAATTCAGTTCATATAGGTTTCAGTCACTCCGCTGTTCTCAACTCCAGAATTCTGTACTTATTCTAATCTAACCAGAAAAAGCTTCCGTTATCGGGGTCCCGTGGGGCCCCTAGTCTTTCCAATAGAACTACATGGCTTAATAGTATATCAATGTGGGGGTCCTTGACATTTTGAGAAGCACAGATCTACTGTATCAAGAAAAGGAGAGCCAGCAGAAAATAAAGAGTGAGAGAAGAGAGCTCAAGGGAGAGAGAGGTCGGTCCGTCTGTCAGTCAGCTAATTGACCAAATGACAGCCGTCTGTCTAGACGGCACTTGAGGTCAGCACTCTGTTTGCCCTCGTCTTTCAGTCCAACATGTTTGTGCTATGTTAATGCCCCTGTCCGCACGCGACCACGCCTGCTACCGCCGCTGGGTCGGGGGGCATCCTAACACGCTTAGCGTGGAAAATATTTAGCAACCACAAAACATAAGGAAATAGTAAACTATTTAGATTGATGAGAATTAAAATAATAGTATATAGTATACATATAGCCTACTATAACAGCTAGAAACCAAAAGGTCTGTTTGATTTAAAGATATATAGCCTACTGAAGAATATGCAAAACTTTGGCTTAATGTGGTAAACGCAAATCTGAATTGTGTCATTGACCATGATTGACTGAAAAGGTAAACAGCGTGGAGGCTACAGTATAACATGAAAGGATAACACGAAAAAGTCCTGTGGACTGGTTTCCATTGTGGTCCTATTATGTCAAAGTTCCGTCAGAAGTGGGATTTGAACCCACGCCTCCGCTCAGACAGCAGAAGTTCACCTGGAAGGTTTGTCATCTTCAGTCGGTTCCCAACCTTTATACTGAAGAACCACCTCAGAAAATATTTGGCTCTCCAAGTACCACCATAACCGATGTTTAAATTACAGGAGCGTATAGACCTGCCCTTTTTGTTCCATTACTTAGCCAATAATGCTTCTGCTCTGACAAAACTTATTAGGTGAGCTGTCATGCTCATTTCAGAACGACTGGATAGCCCATTTCAACCAATTGCTTGGTCAGAAGAACTACCTGTAGTAATATAAATATTTCTAGTACTTAGAACACTCTGCCATCCTGAGAGCTGTAGAATGATTCAGTTCAAATTCAACATCCTTGTCTCATGTGTCTTTGTGCACTAGAGCTCATCAGTTCTCAACCTGTGGGTTGAGATCGAGGGGGGTCCCCAAATGACTATGGGGGATCCCCAGATGATCTTTATAAAGTGAAACATTGTTTTCTCACTCAACAGTAAACAAACCAACATACAAAAGCATAATACAGGGTATCCACTATCTCCACATTTCTAAACATTTTAAAGACTTAAGACGTTTTGAATACCTCTGAAATGAAATTGTCAAGTCAGGTTAAGTGTAGGACCCAAATGCAGGATGAGAGAGAGGCAGAGGCAGGGAAAGTCAGGTTCAGTAGTTTATTGTGACCAAAACGGGTAAAGGAGGAGCAGGCAAAATCTAAATCCTGGTACAGGCAAGGTCAAATACGCTAGAGGCAGTAGAACACTAAGGAACACAAGGAAAACTAGGGGATTTAAAACACATGGAAACTGGTTACAAATACTCACAGTCAACATAAAATCCAAGCACTAGCAAGGAACTGAAAAAACAGGGGGACATAAATAGACAAGGA
>NC_136808.1:60125860-60155860 GCF_951216825.1 Electrona antarctica | reverse complement strand
GGCAGCACGCTTTCACCAGGTTAGCTGAGCTCTCCATGGGCTCTCAGTGAGGGCAGCATGCTTTCACCAGGTTAGCTGAGCTCTCCATGGGCTCTCAGTGAGGGCAGCACGCTTTCACCAGGTTAGTTGAGCTCTCCATGGGCCAGTGTCAATGACATCATGGACACTGCTAAAATCTAAAATATCTAAAACCACATATTACACACATAAAGATCCCAGGATCTAATGTTGTAAATCTTCTAAATGTCATTAACATATTTTCTTTTGCAAAAAGGGTGAAGTGTCCCTTTAAGATGCACAGAAAATAGCCCTATTTTCCGTTTCCAATGTGTTTTGTTGTAACACATGGCTGTTTGTTCTGATCACTCTCTCTCCCATTTCCCATTGCTATTGAGAGGCTTTGTGTGTGTGGTGGTCAGCGTGCGTGCGTGCGTGCGTGCATGCGTGCGTGCGTGCGTGCGTGCGTGCGTGCGTGCGTGCGTGCGTGCGTGCGTGTGTGGTGGTCTGGTCTGGTGTGTGCCGACGCCACAATAAAGAGTCAAGTCCTCTAAAAGCTGTTGGCATGCCTTGTTCTTTCGTGTGAGCAATGTTCGGGTCATTGCAATACGATATAAACAAAGACGGCTGCCAATATTTACTGTTTTTCTTGATCTGCTTGCACTGATGGTGGCTGCAGTGTGACTGGGCTGTCACCCCAGTAGTGATGGTGGCTGCAGTGTGAATGGGCTGTCACCCCAGTAGTGATGGTGGCTGCAGTGTGAATGGGCTGTCACCCCAGTAGTGATGGTGGCTACAGTGTGAATGGGCTGTCACCCCAGTAGTGATGGTGATGGTGGCTGCAGTGTGAATGGGCTGTCACCCCAGTAGTGATGGTGGCTGCAGTGTGAATGGGCTGTCACCCCAGTAGTGATGGTGGCTGCAGTGTGACTGGGCTGTCACCCCAGTAGTGATGGTGGCTACAGTGTGAATGGGCTGTCACCCCAGTGATGGTGGCTGCAGTGTGAATGGGCTGTCACCCCAGTAGTGATGGTGATGGTGGCTGCAGTGTGAATGGGCTGTCACCCCAGTAGTGATGGTGATGGTGGCTGCAGTGTGAATGGGCTGTCACCCCAGTAGTGATGGTGGCTGCAGTGAGACTGGGCTGTCACCCCAGTAGTGATGGTGGCTACAGTGTGAATGGGCTGTCACCCCAGTAGTGATGGTGGCTACAGTGTGAATGGGCTGTCACCCCAGTGATGGTGGCTGCAGTGTGACTGGGCTGTCACCCCAGTAGTGATGGTGGCTGCAGTGTGAATGGGCTGTCACCCCAGTAGTGATGGTGGCTACAGTGTGAATGGGCTGTCACCCCAGTGATGGTGGCTACAGTGTGAATGGGCTGTCACCCCAGTGATGGTGGCTACAGTGTGAATGGGCTGTCACCCCAGTAGTGATGGTGGCTACAGTGTGAATGGGCTGTCACCCCAGTAGTGATGGTGGCTACAGTGTGAATGGGCTGTCACCCCAGTAGTGATGGTGGCTGCAGTGTGACTGGGCTGTCACCCCAGTAGTGATGGTGGCTACAGTGTGAATGGGCTGTCACCCCAGTAGTGATGGTGGCTGCAGTGTGAATGGGCTGTCACCCCAGTAGTGATGGTGGCTGCAGTGTGAATGGGCTGTCACCCCAGTAGTGATGGTGGCTGCAGTGTGACTGGGCTGTCACCCCAGTGATGGTGGCTGCAGTGTGAATGGGCTGTCACCCCAGTAGTGATGGTGGCTACAGTGTGAATGGGCTGTCACCCCAGTGATGGTGGCTGCAGTGTGACTGGGCTGTCACCCCAGTAGTGATGGTGGCTGCAGTGTGACTGGGCTGTCACCCCAGTGATGGTGGCTGCAGTGTGAATGGGCTGTCACCCCAGTAGTGATGGTGGCTGCAGTGTGACTGGGCTGTCACCCCAGTGATGGTGGCTACAGTGTGAATGGGCTGTCACCCCAGTAGTGATGGTGGCTGCAGTGTGACTGGGCTGTCACCCCAGTAGTGATGGTGGCTGCAGTGTGAATGGGCTGTCACCCCAGTAGTGATGGTGGCTGCAGTGTGACTGGGCTGTCACCCCAGTGATGGTGGCTACAGTGTGAATGGGCTGTCACCCCAGTAGTGATGGTGGCTGCAGTGTGAATGGCCTGTCACCCCAGTAGTGATGGTGGCTGCAGTGTGACTGGGCTGTCACCCCAGTAGTGATGGTGGCTGCAGTGTGACTGGGCTGTCACCCCAGTGATGGTGGCTGCAGTGTGAATGGGCTGTCACCCCAGTAGTGATGGTGGCTACAGTGTGAATGGGCTGTCACCCCAGTAGTGATGGTGGCTGCAGTGTGACTGGGCTGTCACCCCAGTAGTGATGGTGGCTGCAGTGTGACTGGGCTGTCACCCCAGTAGTGATGGTGGCTGCAGTGTGACTGGGCTGTCACCCCAGTAGTGATGGTGGCTGCAGTGTGAATGGGCTGTCACCCCAGTAGTGATGGTGGCTGCAGTGTGAATGGGCTGTCACCCCAGTAGTGATGGTGGCTGCAGTGTGAATGGGCTGTCACCCCAGTAGTGATGGTGGCTGCAGTGTGAATGGGCTGTCACCCCAGTAGTGATGGTGGCTACAGTGTGAATGGGCTGTCACCCCAGTAGTGATGGTGGCTGCAGTGTGAATGGGCTGTCACCCCAGTAGTGATGGTGGCTGCAGTGTGAATGGGCTGTCACCCCAGTAGTGATGGTGGCTACAGTGTGAATGGGCTGTCACCCCAGTGATGGTGGCTACAGTGTGAATGGGCTGTCACCCCAGTAGTGATGGTGGCTACAGTGTGAATGGGCTGTCACCCCAGTAGTGCCAAGACATCTGCCAGTGTTGATTTCGTCGACTACCATGATGAAAAATGTTTGTGGTGTTCCTCGGAACTCCACCAAGTGACAAGCCGAGGAAGCAGATGACGTCTGTCTAGTAATGTTCTTGTGATCCACTGACAGTGTGATGGTGAGTTGAGATGACCAGTGGCAGTGGACATGATGACTGACCCCTCATCATCATCATCATCATTAGCACCAGGTTGGAGTAATGAACAGCTCTAATTGGCCACATCCACTTGCTGGTTCATCATTCTTGATCGCCATCATCTACGACTGCGGGAAATGGTCAGAAAATGACCAGCATCTGTGCATGTGTGGATGTGTGTTCATGTGCGTCTGTGTGTGTGTGTGCGTGGGTGTGTTTGTGTGTGTGTGTGTGACTGTGTGTTTATGGCACGAAGATTTATAGGGATGCGTGCTACAACAATAAACACAGAAAAAACAAAGTGCAATCCAATTACAGGCCTAATTCAGAATGTCATATGTCATTAGGGAAAGGCTAACTCCGCCAGCCAGTAAGTGACGTCAACAGAGATCTTTGATATATGTTACCGAGATATATCCCATCCCACGGCCTGCTGAGTGGGGGTGGTCATTCCTTCCACATGAACAGTCACATATCTTCTGGATGATGTCCTATACGGTCAGTGAACAGTCACATATCTACTGGATGATGTCCTATACGGTCAGTGGCGCTACTGTAGATCTACTGGATGATGTCCTAGACGGTCAGTGGCGCTACTGTAGATCTACTGGATGATGTCCTATACAGTCAGTGGCGCTACTGTAGATCTGGATGATGTCCTATACGGTCAGTGGCGCTACTGTAGATCTACTGGATGATGTCCTAGACGGTCAGTGGCGCTACTGTAGATCTACTGGATGATGTCCTATACAGTCAGTGGCGCTACTGTAGATCTGGATGATGTCCTATACGGTCAGTGGCGCTACTGTAGATCTACTGGATGATGTCCTATACGCTCAGTGGCGCTACTGTAGATCTACTGGATGATGTCCTATACGCTCAGTGGCGCTACTGTAGATCTCGCAAGAGTGTCGCTGACGTGTTTCCAGATTCCGCAAGAGAAATAAACCAAAAGCCGAAAAGAAGAGACTATACTAGGCCACATGAGCAGTACTATAAACCTATATATGCATGAGCTATTTGAACATAGCCAATCTCGAGCTTGTAGATCTGCTATTTAAAAATAACATTGACCAAAACGTTATTAGAATGAACTCTAAACAAATCTAAAACATGAAAGAAATGTGTGGAGGTATTTCATTGGCTATTGGCAGCATGCATGTCGGCCCAGCGTGCACACGTGTGTGCGTGCGTGCATGCATGCATGCGTGCATGTTAGTGTGTTATGCGTGCGTGCATGCGTGCGTGCGTGCGTGCGTGCGTGCGTGCGTGCGTGCGTGCGTGCATGCATGCGTGCGTGCGTGCGTGCGTGTGTGTCACTGGGCTGAGTGTTGCTGTGTGGACTGGACCAGATCCTGGTCCTGACTACTTCCTCTCTGACTGATTAGACTGACCGGACATGGTCTGAACTGACACATGCTTGTGTATGTGTGTGTGTGTCTGTGTGTGTGTGTGTGTGTGTGTGTGTGTGTGTGTGTGTGTGTGTGTGTGTGTGTTGGTGTGTGTGTGTGAGAGAGAGAGAGAGAGAGAGAGAGAGAGAGAGAGAGAGAGAGAGAGAGAGAGAGAGAGAGAGAGAGAGAGATTAGGGGGAGACTATTTAAAGCCTGAGGCTATTCACAGTGCCAAGCCAGGCTGACTTCAGTTTCAAAGTGCTGTGTGTGTGCGTGCGTGCGTGTGTGTCTGTGTGTGTGTGTGTGCGCTCGCACGTGCATGCATGTGCGATTGTGCGTACACATATGCGTGTGCTCTACAAATGAGCTTCCCGCCCCAGAGGCAAACGGAACCACCTCAGACACCAAGACCACCAATCTACTGCTCTCTGTCTGTCCCTTTTAATCTCTCCCTCCCTCTCTATCTCTTTTTATCTCACTCTTTCACTCGCTCTGTCTCTCTGTCTCTCTGTCTCTCTCTCTCTCTCTCTCTCTCTCTCTCTCTCTCTCTCTCTCTCTCTCTCTCTCTCTCTCTCTCTCTCTCTCTCTCTCTCTCTCTCTCTCTCTCTCTCTCTCTCTCTCTCTCTCTCTCTCTCTCTCTCTCTCTCTCTCTCTCTCTCTCTCTCTCTCTCTCTCTCTCTCTCTCTCTCTCTCTCTCTCTCTCCATTCACTTCATGTTGTTATTTTCCCTTCATCTCAACCTTCCTCTTCACCCCCCCAACCCCCGACCACCTCCTCTTCTTCCATGGCCCCCCGCCCCCCTCGTGGTCGCCTGCTGGGGCCACACACAAACAATTACCTAGTGGAGGCGGTATCTGTGTACATGTGCGTGCGTGCGTGCGTGCGTGCGTGCGTGCGTGCGTGCGTGCGTGCGTGCGTGTCCACGCTAAACTTATGTCAGGAAAGACTTTGAGGTGTTTGTTTGTTTGTTTTATTGGGATGCACATTGTTTCCCACATACCAGTCACCCTGCAGGGCACTTTACGTTACCTTTGAGGTTAGCAGTCTAGAGTCTGCCTGTCTGTCTGTGTGTCTGTGTACATGTCTGTCTGTCTGTCTGTCTGTCTGTCTGTCTGTCTGTCTGTCTGTCTGTCTGTCTGTCTGTCTGTCTGTCTGTCTGTCTGTCTGTCTGTCTGTCTGTCTGTCTGTCTGTCTGTCTGTCTGTCTGTCTGTCTGTCTGTCTGTCTGTCTGTCTGTCTGTCTGTCTGTCTGTCTGTCTGTGTGTGTGTGTGGTGTGTGAGAGAGGTGTTCATTCTTGAGGTCGGCTGTACCTTTGACTATAGCCTGGAAGAAGCCTTTCTAACCAAAGTCAGCTAGTGCAGACCATCTCACAGCTAGGCTAGTTTGTATCTTTGGCAGCCTATAGGGCATGTGCATAAGTTGGTTGTGAGGGGCTAACAAATGGCCGGCCTTTCCAAAAGGAGAGCCAAGCAGTTAGCGAGGTACTGCTCAGTTTCAGCCATTATAGGAAGCCGCTCAATTTGGAGGAGGCGTTGTTTCCTTTATCCATGATTTATGTCTGCTGCCCTGTGTACTTTTATGTAATGATGCTTTGCCGTCCATGCACGTTGTAGCAGGTCAGTGACTTTAAATATCTGGGAACGACCATAGACAATAAACTCACCTTTCAGACCAATGCAGATAACATCTACAAAAAGGCAAGGCAGCGGCTTTATCTTCTCAGGAAACTGAGAAGGTTTAATGCCAGTAAACACACCCTGACCATGGTCTATGGTTAGACGTGACCGTCTAAGAGACGGTCACGGCCACACAGCCAACTCAAGGTACGGCCACGGAGCCGACTTGGGGACCCAACGCAGCTCCTCCCAGGAAAACAAACAAATTAACGGAGCTGAACGTGAATCCCCCCCACCGCCCACCCCTTTTTTCCCCTCACTGTATATGTTTCTTTTCCCTTTTTACCTCCTTTATGATGAATTCCTGTTCTGTCTATAGAAGTGTCTATTTGTACGTCTCTAAATGTTTTGATGATTTGAACATGGTGGACCCTATTGGAAACAAGTGTAATGCTTAATTGGGTCGTCCACTCACAGTTAACAGCCTTTGTATTGAGTTTGTGCTTGAAATGTACTGTAATTCTGCAAACTGTTAATAAATTCTTCAATCAATCAATCAATCAATAGATCACTCACTGAGAGTGTTCTCACTTTTAACATCGTGTCCTGGTTTGGGAATCTCTCAGTTAGAGATAAAAACAAGCTCACCCAGGTAGTCAACCAGGCAAGTAAGATCATTGGAGACAAACCATTGCAACTTCAGGACATATACAACCGCTCCATAACCAAAAAAGCAATTCAGATTTACAATGATTCTACCCACCCTCTTCACTCTGAATTTGACTTGTTGCCATCGGGCAGGAGGCTTAGGGCAAAATTAGCTAAAAAGAAGGGTTACAAAACTTCGTTTGTGCCAACTGCTGTGGACATTTTAAATAAGAAAATGTTTAAATAGTCTAATCGCCACTGCTCATGATCACTGTTGTTGTGTTAATGTGAATGCATTTTATATAGTATTTTAATGCACCTGTGTATTTTTTGTAATGTTTTATTGTTGTAACTGACGGGGTGCCAAAGACAAATTTCCATTTCATGTCAATTGAATGGACAATAAAGTTTTCTTTATCTTTATCTTTAACTGGCTGCTCTCCTATTGTCAAACTGCACTGGCAGTGTTTATGTCCTTTGTACAAGCCAAGGTATTCTTGTACTTCTCATTATGTGGACATAAATTAACATTTCACCTGGGTGGAACGGGTACTCTGACACGGGTACAACCGTACAACAGGTACTCTGACACGGGTACAACCGTACAACAGGTACTCTGACACGGGTACAACCGTACAACAGGTACTCTGACACGGGTACAACCGTACAACAGGTACTCTGACACGGGTACAACCGTACAAAACAGGTACTCTGACACGGGTACAACCGTACAACAGGTACTCTGACACGGGTACAACCGTACAACAGGTACTCTGACACGGGTACAACCGTACAACAGGTACTCTGACACGGGTACAACCGTACAACAGGTATTGCATAGCCGGGTGGGGCATGGATCTCCAACTTCCATCGTTACCGACTCTCGGTGCTCTAGTCGGTCACTAGTCAAGTATAATCAAATATATGGTCATCCTGTATATATGCTTTTCTTGTACATAAAAAGGATAAAACACGAAGAAGAAAAAAGCTTGAGAGCTTGTTTCCTGCATTGTGATCAGTGAGGACTTTTATCAACGTCTTTAAGTGACACATGACAGCATCTCGTTGAGGTTAAATGTACTGCACAGCTGACGACTAGAGGTTAAATGTACTGCACAGCTGACGACTAGAGGGGCTTTGATGCTTATTTGATCTCCCTGGATCCAAGTTGATATGAGGACCTTCATGCAGGTATATAGCCAATCACAGCTAATCTCCCTGTTTCATCCTAGCTTTACGGCAGCACTCTGTTTGTGTGTGTTTGTGTGTGTTTGTGTGTGCGTGCGTGCGTGCATGCATGTATGTGTGTGTTTAGAGTGGGCTGTCTGTGCATCTATGATGTGGTTGTTCCTACGCTGTTGGAGTGTGTTTCTGATGTCTGCAACATGACCTTTTTTCTCTCTTCTGTCTGGGTGGGGTGTGTATGCATGTTTACGTGCGTGTTTGTGTGCGTGCGTGCGTGCGTGCATGTGTGCGTGCGTGCATGCGCACGTGTGTGTGTGTGTGTGTGTGTTCTCTTTTGACAATTTCCTGTTCCAATTTAGACCACATCTGAGTTATTTCTTTTTCCTTTTCCCTCTAGAGGAGCAGGAAAGCGTGTGTGTGTGTCTTTGAAACACACTTAATGGCAGACAGGGTGCATTATTCACATGCATCTCAGCTCACTGCAGGACAACCTCATTAGAACACTTAGGTGTTGATCCAATAAACCTAAAGAACATACCGTGTGAACCATTTAAAAATGAATGTGTACTTCAAATGTAAAATTCTGTTTTGTAATTTGCGGTTTAATAATTTGGGATGGAATGTATAATTTGTCGTTTTAATGCATTTTGAAATTGGAAATCATTACTCGCATATTGAAAATTAGGCTACAAATTGCAAAGTGCATTTTATTTTTCCATGCATTGCTGTATAATAAAAATAAAAATAAATCTGAAATGTTCAGAAATAGAGAAAATAGCTACAAGAGAAAATTAATACAAAAAAATTGCACTCAAATAAATGTAAGTCGTTACTGTCCAACGCTGGAAGTTGGTTTTAGAAAATATACATATGCACGCAACACATTTACAGATCCCAGATCCTATGGCAAAAACATTAAATAAACAGCTTAACCCATTTAGCGCTATCATTTATTGAAAAATTAGGACCTAATTCACGCCAGCATTTTTTCCAGTCAAGCTCTTATTTTGAAAAGCCACATTTTCAGTCGACCGGAAGTGGATTATCCCAGCAAGCTCGACGGAGCCGAGACAGCCTTTGTTTACATGATCGATCTATGCCGGTGCACTGGAGAGCTCCACATCGCCGGCTCTGTGCCGTCAAAGAAACTGCTGTTTTGACCAAAATGCCATCTGGGACAAGGAATAGGAGATACAGACGATTGAAAGAAACGGATAGAATGGATTATTATGGCGACGCCGATCTAAGATGAACGATCCAGTGCTGTGCTAACAACATTGCTAGCTAACCGGCTAACGTAAGTAGCATTATGGCTCGGATGATCGAATGCACTATAAAAGCGCAATTGACAAAGGTCTTCAGCAATGGCGGTAAGAGACGAGTTAGTATCAAAATTAGGCTTCAATTGACAAAGGACTTCGGCAATGGCGGTATTTAAGTTTGGAACAATAAAAAATCTGCCTCAATCAATTTCAGATCCATATACCAACCCACTGAGCAGATTAATGCATAAGAACAGCCTCATAACTGCATAAATGATTGCTGATCGAGGGAATGCGCTGCATCATCATACCCTGGAAGTTATGCGGGAACGCCTGCTGAGTGGCAAAAACTACTTTCAGGCTTTGACAGCCCATACAGCCAAACAGATCTGATTTCATTAGACAACGTTAAAATCACTTTGCCACTCACTTTGCCACTTGATTTGCCACTCAACCCATTCTGGACGGGAACCCCTTTTGGTGTTTTAACTAAATTAATGATGTTATACTTTAGCTATTGAAAAATAGCAGATCTACAAGCTTGTAGGTCTGCTATTTTTGAAAAATCGTAAAAATACGGCACAAATCTTTGAATATATATTCTTTCAGAGCCTAAATGGGTTAATGCATGCACATAACCTCTATTGATCACTATGTCACTGCAGCACGCTTAGTGCTACTGGGAGTTTAATCACTATGTCACTGCAGCACGCTTAGTGCTACTGGGAGTTTAATCACTATGTCACTGCAGCACGCTTAGTGCTACTGGGAGTTTAATCACTATGTCACTGCAGCACGCTTAGTGCTACTGGGAGTTTAATCACTATGTCACTGCAGCACGCTTAGTGCTACTGGGAGTATAATCACTATGTCACTGCAGCACGCTTAGTGCTACTGGGAGTTTAATCACTATGTCACTGCAGCACGCTTAGTGCTACTGGGAGTTTAATCACTATGTCACTGCAGCACGCTTAGTGCTACTGGGAGTTTAATCACTATGTCACTGCAGCACGCTTAGTGCTACTGGGAGTATAATCACTATGTCACTGCAGCACGCTTAGTGCTACTGGGAGTTTAATCACTATGTCACTGCAGCACGCTTAGTGCTACTGGGAGTTTAATCACTATGTCACTGCAGCACGCTTAGTGCTACTGGGAGTTTAATCACTATGTCACTGCAGCACGCTTAGTGCTACTGGGAGTATAATCACTATGTCACTGCAGCACGCTTAGTGCTACTGGGAGTTTAATCACTATGTCACTGCAGCACGCTTAGTGCTACTGGGAGTTTAATCACTATGTCACTGCAGCACGCTTAGTGCTACTGGGAGTTTAATCACTATGTCACTGCAGCACGCTTAGTGCTACTGGGAGTTTAATCACTATGTCACTGCAGCACGCTTAGTGCTACTGGGAGTTTAATCACTATGTCACTGCAGCACGCTTAGTGCTACTGGGAGTTTAATCACTATGTCACTGCAGCACGCTTAGTGCTACTGGGAGTTTAATCACTATGTCACTGCAGCACGCTTAGTGCTACTGGGAGTTTAATCACTATGTCACTGCAGCACGCTTAGTGCTACTGGGAGTATAATCACTATGTCACTGCAGCACGCTTAGTGCTACTGGGAGTTTAATCACTATGTCACTGCAGCACGCTTAGTGCTACTGGGAGTATAATCACTATGTCACTGCAGCACGCTTAGTGCTACTGGGAGTTTAATCACTATGTCACTGCAGCACGCTTAGTGCTACTGGGAGTATAATCACTATGTCACTGCAGCACGCTTAGTGCTACTGGGAGTTTAATCACTATGTCACTGCAGCACGCTTAGTGCTACTGGGAGTTTAATCACTATGTCACTGCAGCACGCTTAGTGCTACTGGGAGTTTAATCACTATGTCACTGCAGCACGCTTAGTGCTACTGGGAGTTTAATCACTATGTCACTGCAGCACGCTTAGTGCTACTGGGAGTTTAATCACTATGTCACTGCAGCACGCTTAGTGCTACTGGGAGTTTAATCACTATGTCACTGCAGCACGCTTAGTGCTACTGGGAGTTTAATCACTATGTCACTGCAGCACGCTTAGTGCTACTGGGAGTATAATCACTATGTCACTGCAGCACGCTTAGTGTTACTGGGAGTATAATCACTATGTCTGAAAAATAGCTTGACTAATGCTGGTTATTTAGTTAGGACCCATTACAGTGGTGTTCGATACGAACTTAACCGGGATATGGAAACCTCCAATGAAAAGCTCTATAATTTGCTTGGCCAGATATTCCGTCCTATCCAACTGACTCAGGTCAAAGATATTAGAATATGATATTCTGCCCCCTTAAGTCTCTGACTGTAATCCTCTTATACTTTTTAGTTATATGTGTGTCATAATGACAATGCTATCCAATCGCATATGACGATGACACACGTGTATATCCCTATATGGGGTTCCCCTATTAATCTGATGTCAGCATTGGATATTTCCATTATCTCCACATATGGGCCACAAATCATCCTCATATATGGAGATCCAAGTGACGGCCTTTTTATCCCCATATATGGAGATCCATTTGAGAGCCTTCGCAACAGCCACCCCCAGATTTCCCATGGAAATATGTAAAATATCAAGAAGGCTTGAACAGTTCGCCCATTGCGTACCTGGCCCTTGGGCCACCCCATCGAAGGCGTACCTGGCCCTTGGGCCACCCCATCGAAGGCGTACCAGGCTCTTCGAGCCACCGCGTCAAGAGCGTACCTGGCCCTTGGGCCACCCCATCGAAGGCGTACCTGACTCTTCGAGCCACCGCATCAGGATCGTACCTGGCCCTTGGGCCACCCCATCAAAGGCGTACCTGGCTCTTCGAGCCACCGCATCAAGAGCGTACCTGGCCCTTGGGGTGCTACTACCGTACCATGCATGATGACTGTTCGTCTCCGGTTATGCTCATGGTCATTTCTGCAAGAGTGACCGTCCAGCCTCCTTGCTGGACTACTTCGATCCCTATGAACCTGGACTTCTGGTCTGTCAGCTTGCACTTTCATCTCGATATCCTATCGGTGAACAAAGCCTCTGCCGTCCTCCGACTGCTCCAACATCTATGGGAAGGTTGATATAGCTCCGATGCCCTTGCATCATCATGCTGTCCAGACAATGCTCTCATGATATCCACCAGAGCGTTCCGCTTCCGTCCTCCGACTGCTCCAACATCTATGGGAGGGTTGATATAGCTCCGATGCCCTTGCATCATCATGCTGTTCAGACAATGCTCTCATGATATCGCCACCCCCAGGTTTCCTGTGGAAATCTGCATTACATTAAGAAGGCTTGAACAGTGTCGATGATCCTTCCGGCCACCCCACTAGAAGAGCATCTGACTCCACAGGCCACCCCGTCGGAAGACCGACGCCATCACTTCAACCCTGGCGTCTTTCAGGGAGGTGATCATGTCCAGTGCTCTCTCTCTCTCTCTCCTGCACATCACCAGTGCTCTCTCTCTCCAGCACATCACCAGTGCTCTCTCTCTCCTGCACATCACCAGTGCTCTCTCTCCTGCACATCACCAGTGCTCTATCTCCTGCACATCACCAGTGCTCTCTGGCCCTTGGGCCACCCCATTGAAAGCGTCTCGCCAGACCTTCACCAACTGTGTCTTCCTGGTGAACGAGACCCTCGTCGGATGTTGTATCTTGCTGGTGAACGAGACCCTCGTCGGATGTTGTATCTTCCTGGTGAACGAGACCCTCGTCGGGTGTTGTATCTTGCTGGTGAACGAGACCCTCGTCGGATGCTGTGTCTTCCTGGTGAGCTGGATCCTCGTTGGATGCTGTGTCTTCCTGGTGAGCTGGACCCTCGTCGGATGCTGTGCTGTGTCTTCCTGGTGAGCTGGACCCTCGTTGGATGCTGTGTCTTCCTGGTGAGCTGGACCCTCGTCGGATGCTGTGTTTTCCTGGTGAGCTGGACCCTCGTCGGATGCTGTGACTTCCTGGTGAGCTGGACCCTCGTCGGATGCTGTGTCTTCTTGGTGAGCTGGACCCTCGTCGGATGCTGTTTCTTCCTGCTCCTCGTCGGCTGCTGTTTCTTCCTGCTCCTCGTCGGCTGCTGTATCTTCCTGCTCCTCGTCGGCTGCTGCATCTTCCTGCTCCTCGTCGGCTGATGTATCTTCCTGCTCCTCATCGGCTACTGCATCTTCCTGCTTCTCGTCGGCTGCTGCATCTTCCTGCTCCTCGTCGGCTGCTGTATCTTCCTGCTCCTCGTCGGTTGCTGTATCTTCCTGCTCCTCTTCGACTGCTGTATCTTCTGCTCCTCGGTAGATTCCGCCATCGGTGGTATATCCATCGTAGTCTTGATGTCCGAGCCTGCTCTGCTGTCCCAAGAATCGATTCCCATGCCGTTTTGAAGATGAACTCTCCTGTCCTACGCCGGGTCCTTCAATCTCTGCTGGACATGGAAATCCCACAACGTCGGGTCCCTGGCATCCAACCAACTGATGCCCAGAACCTCCGGAGCCCACCTGCTCCGAAGGCGAAGTGTGTCCCACCACTTCGGATCCCTGGCATCTAACCAACTGATGTCCAGAACCTCCGGAGCCCACCTGCTCCGAAGGCGAAGTGTGTCCCACCACTTCGGGTCCCTGGCATCTAACCAACTGATGTCCAGAACCTCCGGAGCCCACCTGCTCCGAAGGCGAAGTGTGTCCCACCACTTCGGATTCCTGGCATCTAACCAACTGATGTCCAGAACCTCGAAGTGTGTCCCACCACTTCGGGTCACTGGCATCTAACCAACCGATGTCTAGAACCTCGAAGTGTGTCCCACCACTTCGGGTCCCTGGCATCTAACCAACCGATGTCCAGAACCTCGAAGTGTGTCCCACCACTTCGGGTCCCCGGCATCTAACCAACCGATGTCCAGAACCTCGAAGTGTGTCCCACCACTTCGGGTCCCCGGCATCTAACCAACCGATGTTGAAACGTACCTGCTCCACAAGTTCTTCCACCTGGTGCCGTAGCCTCCTGGATCCTGGGGAAACCGTCCCATCGCCATCCTCCCCAAGTTCTTCCAACTGGTGTCGTAAACTCCTGTATCCTGGGGAAGCCGTCCCATCACCATCCTCTAGGGCCTCCGACATCCTGTTACTGCAATACGCCCTAATCCGTTCTCGAATGGACCATGAAAAATAGCTTGACTAATGCTGGTTATTTAGTTAGGACCCATTACAGTGGTGTTCGATACGAACTTAACCGGGATATGGAAACCTCCAATGAAAAGCTCTATAATTTGCTTGGCCAGATATTCCGTCCTATCCAACTGACTCAGGTCAAAGATATTAGAATATGATATTCTGCCCCCTTAAGTCTCTGACTGTAATCCTCTTATACTTTTTAGTTATATGTGTGTCATAATGACAATGCTATCCAATCGCATATGACGATGACACACGTGTATATCCCTATATGGGGTTCCCCTATTAATCTGATGTCAGCATTGGATATTTCCATTATCTCCACATATGGGCCACAAATCATCCTCATATATGGAGATCCAAGTGACGGCCTTTTTATCCCCATATATGGAGATCCATTTGAGAGCCTTCGCAACAATGTCACTGCAGCACGCTTAGTGCTACTGGGAGTATAATCACTATGTCACTGCAGCACGCTTAGTGCTACTGGGAGTATAATCACTATGTCACTGCAGCACGCTTAGTGCTACTGGGAGTATAATCACTATGTCACTGCAGCACGCTTAGTGCTACTGGGAGTTTAATCACTATGTCACTGCAGCACGCTTAGTGCTACTGGGAGTATAATCACTATGTCACTGCAGCACGCTTAGTGCTACTGGGAGTTTAATCACTATGTCACTGCAGCACGCTTAGTGCTACTGGGAGTATAATCACTATGTCACTGCAGCACGCTTAGTGCTACTGGGAGTTTAATCACTATGTCACTGCAGCACGCTTAGTGCTACTGGGAGTTTAATCACTATGTCACTGCAGCACGCTTAGTGCTACTGGGAGTTTAATCACTATGTCACTGCAGCACGCTTAGTGCTACTGGGAGTTTAATCACTATGTCACTGCAGCACGCTTAGTGCTACTGGGAGTTTAATCACTATGTCACTGCAGCACGCTTAGTGCTACTGGGAGTTTAATCACTATGTCACTGCAGCACGCTTAGTGCTACTGGGAGTTTAATCACTATGTCACTGCAGCACGCTTAGTGCTACTGGGAGTTTAATCACTATGTCACTGCAGCACGCTTAGTGCTACTGGGAGTATAATCACTATGTCACTGCAGCACGCTTAGTGCTACTGGGAGTATAATCACTATGTCACTGCAGCACGCTTAGTGCTACTGGGAGTTTAATCACTATGTCACTGCAGCACGCTTAGTGCTACTGGGAGTTTAATCACTATGTCACTGCAGCACGCTTAGTGCTACTGGGAGTATAATCACTATGTCACTGCAGCACGCTTAGTGCTACTGGGAGTTTAATCACTATGTCACTGCAGCACGCTTAGTGCTACTGGGAGTTTAATCACTATGTCACTGCAGCACGCTTAGTGCTACTGGGAGTTTAATCACTATGTCACTGCAGCACGCTTAGTGCTACTGGGAGTTTAATCACTATGTCACTGCAGCACGCTTAGTGCTACTGGGAGTTTAATCACTATGTCACTGCAGCACGCTTAGTGCTACTGGGAGTTTAATCACTATGTCACTGCAGCACGCTTAGTGCTACTGGGAGTTTAATCACTATGTCACTGCAGCACGCTTAGTGCTACTGGGAGTTTAATCACTATGTCACTGCAGCACGCTTAGTGCTACTGGGAGTTTAATCACTATGTCACTGCAGCACGCTTAGTGCTACTGGGAGTTTAATCACTATGTCACTGCAGCACGCTTAGTGCTACTGGGAGTTTAATCACTATGTCACTGCAGCACGCTTAGTGCTACTGGGAGTTTAATCACTATGTCACTGCAGCACGCTTAGTGCTACTGGGAGTTTTTGGTGAAATCATTGATGATGACATGTTTTGTAATTAAAGCTTCTGTGCTAAATGGCTCCATATAGCCACAAAGCCACTGACAGTACCGTGCTAAAAAGCTACTTCCCCCGACAATCAGACTCATAAACCTTCACTAAAAACGCCGGGACAACGCTCCACACGTCCCAAACTCTTCTCCCTTCTGGCTCCAAAACTATGGAATGCACTTCCCATCACAGTCAGAACTGCAGCCTCACTCCCAATCTTCCGCCGTAGTCTGAAAACCCACCACTTCAGACTCCACCATGGCCCGTAGCACTTGCCCTAGCCTAGCCCCTTAGATAGCACTTTATGTAGACTTAGATAGTATTTTAAACAGACTTATAGCTTGTTACGTAGACAGCACTAGAATTGCATTTGATGTAGTCATAGCACTTTATAGTACACATGTATAATATAGTATAGTATGTATAGTTTACATAGATACTCCACTGTTACGTTCTCAGTTTACGCATGATTCATGATAACTACTTTTTATATATGTGATGTATGCCATGCTTTTGTTATTGCTTAATGTAAATCGCTCTGGATTAAGAGCGTCTGCTAAATACCTAAATTGTAAATTGTAAATTGTAATAAACCAACAGACCAGGGAAAAGTGTAACCAACACTCTCCTTGCAGCCCCCACTTTTAAAGGTGGCATACATGCACCTGAATTCCTTCATACCACCCCTTGACTGTGTGCTACGAGTCTACGACCAACATACAAACGTTGACAAACTTGACATGTCAAATGATTGCTGCTATTCTTCACATTATTCTCCATTTATGTTCCTGCTTCATTATTTCTACGTTTGCTAGCGTTATTATTGCTGCAATGTAAGGACCCCAAAATATAATTTTACTTGTGTGTACTTGTATGTAAAATATAGCTACATAGAATGTTGAATCTTGAATCTCATTCATACTTAGCCATACACATTCATACACGGTAGATTAGTGCACCAAGTCTATAGACTATAGCCTATATGTTAAAATAATAATTAAGTGCATTTATATAGAGCCTTTATCCAAGGTGCTTTTCAGAGATTGTGCATTACATTCACCCATTCACTTCACACACACATTCACACATCGATGCGATGCCGGAGGAAACCATGCAAGACACCAACCTGCACATCGGGAGCAATTTAGGGGTTCAAAGTCTTGCTCAAGGACACTTCCACACTAACTCTGGGGGAGCCCCGGGTTTGAACTGGGAACCATGTGGTTCCCATGTCCGGTCACTCTACCCCTGAGCCACTGCCGTGTTACTTGCTATGTGCTTAAATCAAAGCCCTTTATAACTTAGCACCATTGTGCCAGCTCTCTCACTCGCTCTCTCTCTGCTGGCGTTCTCTCTGGTGTTGTGTGTGTCTTAAGGCCTGAGGCCGCATCCAGCCGGCTGCTATAAAGAGAGCACAATTAGACAATTGGAAACACTTGCCGTTTTTTTCTTCTTTCTAATTATTTGTTCGGCCCAAAACATTGTGTTTATTGTCATGATTTGTCACGACAAGAGTTGGCTTTGTCCGCGGCGTAAACGTCTTTAAATAAATACTTTTTGAAAAGTCTATGAGGAAAATGAACGGGGAATTATTTTCCGGGTCTCTCGAGGGGGCGGGACTGTGACGCTCTATTATAACTTAGCACCATTGTGCCAGCTCTCTCTCTCTCTCTCTCTGCTGGCGTTCTCTCTGGTGTTGTGTGTGTCTTAAGGCCTGAGGCCGCATCCAGCCGGCTGCTATAAAGAGAGCACAATTAGACAATTGGAAACACTTGCCGATCAATTAACAGCATGGCACTGTTCCCACCAGTAACTCCCCCTGTCTCCGCCCACAGCAGTCTTAATTGAGTGAGAGTTCACAAAAATGCCAATAAACAGCTTTGAGGCACGATGGCACATACACGCCAGAAACCCGTTCACTTCCATTCTACGGGGAGCAAAAAGGGGCGGACTTTGTGTTGTGGTATATACGCGCAGAGCCATTGAAAGGAGAGTTCTGCCATTGAGGGGGCAGAAAACAGCCCGCGGTCACGTGGTTCATGTAAACTCGTTTGTCACTCTCTAGAGCCCATAGACTGAAATGAAATGAAATGAAATGATGAAATGAAATGATTACTATATTTACCCAGGGTATCTGGGCTAAGCTCAAGAACTTGTTTCCAGCCAGGCCCTGCTCATAGAACATTTCATCGTAGTGGTTCAATGCCTTGTTCAAGGGCACTTCAGCGGTGGTAATTTTAACGTGTCAGACCGCTGATTCGAACTGGCGACCTTCCGGTATCAAGACCGCTCCGCAATCCGTTCGGTTCAGTCCGGTTCAGTCCGGTTCAGTCCGGTTCAGTCTTTTGTCACACGTCGCCAATAGAAGTCTATATAGAAGCAGTGGTGGAAAAAGTACTCAAAAAAGCAAAAGTCCCGTATTCAAAATGTACTCAAGTAAAAGTACAAAAGTATCGGCGTCAAAATGTACTTAAAGTGCTAAAAGTAAAAGTACTCACTGTGCAGAATGTCCCATTTCACGTGTTCAAAGTGTGTGTCGCATCGAGCTTGTAGATCTGCTATTTTCAAATGGCCAATATGTAGGCTACATAGGGTTGAAGTGGTTAATGTATGTTTTGATTTCTAATCAAAATTAAAATCTCCAAAGTAACTATAGTGTTCAATATAATTGCAGTGGAGTAAAAGTAATTTGTTTGGCTCTGAGATGTAGTGGAGTAGAAGTAAAAGTATTGGAAATTGGAAATACTCAAGTAAAGTACAAATACCTCACAATTGTACTTAAGTACAGTACTTGTATAAATGTACTTAGTTACTTTTCAGTCCACCACTGTAGAAGTCTATGTAGAAGAGGCGCCAATAGAGCGTCGCAGTCCCGCCCCCTTTCATGACGACGCCAGGCCCAGGAAATAATTCCCAATGCATTTTCCCCATAGACATTTCAAAAAGTATTTATTTAAAGACCTTTTAAGCGTTGTGCGAAGCCAACTCGAGTCGTGACAAATCATGACAACAAATACAATGTTTTGGACCAAACAAATAATTACAAAGAAGACAAAAAAACAAAAAAGTGTTGTAACCTGCCGTTTTTTTCTTCTAATTATTTGTTCGGCCCAAAACACTTTAAATAAATACTTTTTGAAAAGTCTATGAGGAAAATGAACGGGGAATTATTTTCCGGGTCTCTCGAGGGGGCGGGACTGCGACGCTCTATTGGACTGGCCCCATGAAGTGAACAGAGTTGTCGTAACTCTCTCATCTAAACTAACTCTGACTGGGCTCGTTTTTCTGTAAAGATGCTTGTAAATATTGGTGGGTTGCAGTTTTTTGGGCTTGCTTCCAATTTGTGTTGTTTAAGCCAGTTCTCAAACAGTTGTTCGTCAAGGACGCCCAAAATAATGTATAGCCCCATCTGAATTTATTTTTCAAATATATTCACTTTTCCCGAGATATTTTTGAAAACAGCAGTTCTATAAGCTCAAAAACGTGTCGCGAATATGACGCATTGTGAGCTTGTAGATCGGTAGGTTTAGGTTTAAAATGCTCATTTAGCCTATATTCGCTTCGTTTGGGCTAACAGTGGCGGCGTTAACCAAAAGAAAAGGACTGAGGGATGTGTTGTTGGCAGTCACAGCTGCTGTGGTTGACTCAACTGGGCAGGCCTTGGGCTTGTAGATGTGTTTCTTGACCTGCATACTCTACTCGCTTCAAATGTTATCAACCCATACCTGCTCTACACCAAACATGTGGTTTGCCACCATACACATGAAATGGCCTTGACTTCACGACCATTTACAATTCACTGAGTGTCACTTTGGCAGATCATGAAGGACTTTGTGACAGTAGAGCCACTTAACACAGCAGCCAAATAGCTAGGGGTCAGATGGGTGGGCCGCAAGCGCTTTTAAGATTTCCAATGAAGTGAGCCCTGATCAGTAGTCTTAGTAGTCTTTAGTAAAAATAATGTTCTACCTCATTTTATGCTCCTTGAACCGAACTTTTTAAACCCCTGAATTTACCATGATCCACAATTTATAAAATAATCTATTTGTAATACGTTATTTGGATGACTCTAAAGGATCATACAAAACCTTGAACGATTACTATTGCAATTTATTTGTGGTCACGCCTGGCCTACAGTGCATCCGGCTTGTTGAGTATCTGCTGACGCTAGCATTCATTGTTTAATGAAGTGTGTGTGTGTGTGTGTGTGTGTGTGTGTGTGTGTGTGTGTGTGTGTGTGTGTGTGTGTGTGTGTGTGTGTGTGTGTGTGTGTGTGTGTGTGTGTGTGTGTGTGTAGAAGTCAAACTGGTCCCAAGCTCATACACTATCCAATCACAATACACACCTCAATCTAACATATCGTTGTTGTCGAGCAGAAACCAATCTAACATATCGTTGTTGTCGAGCAGAAACCCCTTATCTTCATATTTTAACCTTTTTCATAAACATGTAATTCCCTACTTGAACAAGCATCACACAAAAACATCAAAAGTAGCAGATCTGCAAGCTCGAAACGCATCGTGAAGCTTGTTGATTTGAAACGCATCGTGAAGCTTGTTGATTTGAAACGCATCGTGAAGCTTGTTGGAAACGCATCGTGAAGCTTGTTGATTTGAAACGCATCGTGAAGCTTGTTGATTTGAAACGCATCGTGAAGCTTGTTGATTTGAAACGCATCGTGAAGCTTGTTGGAAACGCATCGTGAAGCTTGTTGATTTGAAACGCATCGTGAAGCTTGTTGATTTGAAACGCATCGTGAAGCTTGTTGATTTGAAACGCATGGTGAAGCTTGTTGATTTGAAACGCATCGTGAAGCTTGTTGATTTGAAACGCATCGTGAAGCTTGTTGATTTGAAACGCATCGTGAAGCTTGTTGATTTGAAACGCATCGTGAAGCTTGTTGATTTGAAACGCATCGTGGAGCTTGTTGATTTGAAACGCATCGTGAAGCTTGTTGATTTGAAACGCATCGTGAAGCTTGTTGATTTGAAACGCATCGTGGAGCTTGTTGATTTGAAACGCATCGTGAAGCTTGTTGATTTGAAACGCATCGTGAAGCTTGTTGGAAACGCATGGTGAAGCTTGTTGATTTGAAACGCATCGTGAAGCTTGTTGATTTGAAACGCATCGTGAAGCTTGTTGATTTGAAACGCATCGTGAAGCTTGTTGATTTGAAATGCATCGTGAAGCTTGTTGATTTGAAACGTATCGTGAAGCTTGTTGATTTGAAACGCATCGTGAAGCTTGTTGATTTGAAACGCATCGTGAAGCTTGTTGATTTGAAACGCATCGTGAAGCTTGTTGATTTGAAACGCATCGTGAAGCTTGTTGATTTGAAACGCATCGTGAAGCTTGTTGATTTGAATCGCATCGTGAAGCTTGTTGATTTGAAACGCATCGTGAAGCTTGTTGATTTGAAACGCATCGTGAAGCTTGTTGATTTGAAACGCATCGTGAAGCTTGTTGATTTGAAACGCATCGTGAAGCTTGTTGATTTGAAACGCATCGTGAAGCTTGTTGATTTGAAACCATCGTGAAGCTTGTTTTGTTGATTTGCTTCTTTTGATGCTTTTGAAGTTGAATCCTGACAAGAAACACTTTTGGACATATGAGGTTTCCACTCTCAATCCTAATGGTTCTGGTTCTACAGTTTTTTGTATTATTATTGACTCTAAAGGATCATAAAAAACCTTGAACGATTACTATTGCAATTTATTTTTGGTCACGCCTGGCCTACAGTGCATCCGGCTTGTTGAGTATCTGCTGACGCTAGCATTCATTGTTTAATGAAGTGTGTGTGTGTGTGTGTGTGTGTGTGTGTGTGTGTGTGTGTGTGTGTGTGTGTGTGTGTAGAAGTCAAACTGGTCCCAAGCTCATACACTATCCAATCACAATACACACCTCAATCTAACATATCGTTGTTGTCGAGCAGAAACCCCTTATCTTCATATTTTAACCTTTTTCATAAAAATGTAATTCCCTACTTGAACAAGCATCACACAAAAACATCAAAAGTAGCAGATCTGCAAGCTCGAAACGCATCGTGAAGCTTGTTGATTTGAAACACATCGTGAAGCTTGTTGATTTGAAACGCATCGTGAAGCTTGTTGATTTGAAACGCATCGTGAAGCTTGTTGGAAACGCATCGTGAAGCTTGTTGATTTGAAACGCATCGTGAAGCTTGTTGATTTGAAACGCATCGTGAAGCTTGTTGATTTGAAACGCATCGTGAAGCTTGTTGATTTGAAACGCATCGTGAAGCTTGTTGATTTGAAACGCATCGTGAAGCTTGTTGATTTGAAACGCATCGTGAAGCTTGTTGGAAACGCATGGTGAAGCTTGTTGATTTGAAACGCATCGTGAAGCTTGTTGATTTGAAATGCATCGTGAAGCTTGTTGATTTGAAACGCATCGTGAAGCTTGTTGATTTGAAACGCATCGTGAAGCTTGTTGATTTGAAACGCATGGTGAAGCTTGTTGATTTGAAACGCATCGTGAAGCTTGTTGATTTGAAATGCATCGTGAAGCTTGTTGATTTGAAACGCATCGTGAAGCTTGTTGATTTGAAACGCATCGTGAAGCTTGTTGATTTGAAATGCATCGTGAAGCTTGTTGGAAACGCATGGTGAAGCTTGTTGATTTGAAACGCATGGTGAAGCTTGTTGATTTGAAACGCATCGTGAAGCTTGTTGATTTGAAACGCATCGTGAAGCTTGTTGGAAACGCATCGTGAAGCTTGTTGATTTGAAACGCATCGTGAAGCTTGTTGATTTGAAACGCATCGTGAAGCTTGTTGATTTGAAACGCATTGTGAAGCTTGTTGGAAACGCATGGTGAAGCTTGTTGATTTGAAACGCATCGTGAAGCTTGTTGGAAACGCATGGTGAAGCTTGTTGATTTGAAACGCATCGTGAAGCTTGTAGATTTGAAACGCATCGTGAAGCTTGTTGATTTGAAACACATCGTGAAGCTTGTTGATTTGAAACGCATCGTGAAGCTTGTTGATTTGAAACGCATCGTGAAGCTTGTTGGAAACGCATCGTGAAGCTTGTTGATTTGAAACGCATCGTGAAGCTTGTTGATTTGAAACGCATCGTGAAGCTTGTTGATTTGAAACGCATCGTGAAGCTTGTTGATTTGAAACGCATCGTGAAGCTTGTTGATTTGAAATGCATCGTGAAGCTTGTTGATTTGAAACGCATCGTGAAGCTTGTTGATTTGAAACGCATCGTGAAGCTTGTTGAATTGAAACGCATCGTGAAGCTTGTTGGAAACGCATGGTGAAGCTTGTTGATTTGAAACGCATCGTGAAGCTTGTTGATTTGAAATGCATCGTGAAGCTTGTTGATTTGAAACGCATCGTGAAGCTTGTTGATTTGAAACGCATCGTGAAGCTTGTTGATTTGAAACGCATGGTGAAGCTTGTTGATTTGAAACGCATCGTGAAGCTTGTTGATTTGAAATGCATCGTGAAGCTTGTTGATTTGAAACGCATCGTGAAGCTTGTTGATTTGAAACGCATCGTGAAGCTTGTTGATTTGAAATGCATCGTGAAGCTTGTTGGAAACGCATGGTGAAGCTTGTTGATTTGAAACGCATCGTGAAGCTTGTTGATTTGAAACGCATCGTGAAGCTTGTTGATTTGAAACGCATCGTGAAGCTTGTTGGAAACGCATCGTGAAGCTTGTTGATTTGAAACGCATCGTGAAGCTTGTTGATTTGAAACGCATCGTGAAGCTTGTTGATTTGAAACGCATCGTGAAGCTTGTTGATTTGAAACGCATTGTGAAGCTTGTTGGAAACGCATGGTGAAGCTTGTTGATTTTAAACGCATCGTGAAGCTTGTTGGAAACGCATGGTGAAGCTTGTTGATTTGAAACGCATCGTGAAGCTTGTAGATTTGAAACGCATCGTGAAGCTTGTTGATTTGAAACGCATCGTGAAGCTTGTTGATTTGAAACGCATCGTGAAGCTTGTTGATTTGAAACGCATCGTGAAGCTTGTTGATTTGAAACGCATCGTGAAGCTTGTTGATTTGAAACGTATCGTGAAGCTTGTTGATTTGAAACGCATGGTGAAGCTTGTTGATTTGAAACGCATCGTGAAGCTTGTTGATTTGAAACGCATGGTGAAGCTTGTTGATTTGAAACGTATCGTGAAGCTTGTTGGAAACGCATGGTGAAGCTTGTTGATTTGAAACGCATCGTGAAGCTTGTAGATTTGAAACGCATCGTGAAGCTTGTTGATTTGAAACGCATCGTGAAGCTTGTTGATTTGAAACGCATCGTGAAGCTTGTTGATTTGAAACGCATCGTGAAGCTTGTTGATTTGAAACGCATCGTGAAGCTTGTTGATTTGAAACGCATCGTGAAGCTTGTTGATTTGAAACGCATCGTGAAGCTTGTTGATTTGAAACGCATCGTGAAGCTTGTTGATTTGAAACGCATCGTGAAGCTTGTTGATTTGAAACGCATCGTGAAGCTTGTTGATTTGAAACGTATCGTGAAGCTTGTTGATTTGAAACGCATCGTGAAGCTTGTTGATTTGAAACGTATCGTGAAGCTTGTTGATTTGAAACGCATCGTGAAGCTTGTTGATTTGAAACGCATCGTGAAGCTTGTTGATTTGAAACGTATCGTGAAGCTTGTTGATTTGAAACGCATCGTGAAGCTTGTTGATTTGAAACGCATCGTGAAGCTTGTTGGAAACGCATCGTGAAGCTTGTTGATTTGAAACGCATCGTGAAGCTTGTTGGAAACGCATGGTGAAGCTTGTTGATTTGAAACGCATCGTGAAGCTTGTTGGAAACGCATGGTGAAGCTTGTTGATTTGAAACGCATCGTGAAGCTTGTAGATTTGAAACGCATCGTGAAGCTTGTAGATTTGAAACGCATCGTGAAGTTTGTTGGAAACGCATGGTGAAGCTTGTTGATTTGAAACGCATCGTGAAGCTTGTTGATTTGAAACGCATCGTGAAGCTTGTTGATTTGAAACGCATCGTGAAGCTTGTTGATTTGAAACGCATCGTGAAGCTTGTTGATTTGAAACGCATCGTGAAGCTTGTTGATTTGAAACGCATCGTGAAGCTTGTTGATTGAAACGCATCGTGAAGCTTGTTGATTTGAAACGCATCGTGAAGCTTGTTGATTTGAAACGCATCGTGAAGCTTGTTGATTTGAAACGTATCGTGAAGCTTGTTGATTTGAAACGCATCGTGAAGCTTGTTGATTTGAAACGCATCGTGAAGCTTGTTGATTTGAAACGCATCGTGAAGCTTGTTGATTTGAAACGCATCGTGAAGCTTGTTGATTTGAAACGCATCGTGAAGCTTGTTGATTGAAACGCATCGTGAAGCTTGTTGATTTGAAACGCATCGTGAAGCTTGTTGATTTGAAACGCATCGTGAAGCTTGTTGATTTGAAACGCATCGTGAAGCTTGTTGATTTGAAACGCATCGTGAAGCTTGTTGATTTGAAACGCATCGTGAAGCTTGTTGATTTGAAACGTATCGTGAAGCTTGTTGATTTGAAACGCATCGTGAAGCTTGTTGATTTGAAACGCATCGTGAAGCTTGTTGATTTGAAACGCATCGTGAAGCTTGTTGATTTGAAACGCATCGTGAAGCTTGTTGATTGAAACGCATCGTGAAGCTTGTTGATTTGAAACGCATCGTGAAGCTTGTTGATTTGAAACGCATCGTGAAGCTTGTTGATTTGAAACGCATCGTGAAGCTTGTTGATTTGAAACGCATCGTGAAGCTTGTTGATTTGAAACGCATCGTGAAGCTTGTTGATTTGAAACGTATCGTGAAGCTTGTTGATTTGAAACGCATCGTGAAGCTTGTTGATTTGAAACGCATCGTGAAGCTTGTTGATTTGAAACGCATCGTGAAGCTTGTTGATTTGAAACGCATCGTGAAGCTTGTTGATTTGAAACGCATCGTGAAGCTTGTTGATTTGAAACGCATCGTGAAGCTTGTTGATTTGAAACGCATCGTGAAGCTTGTTGATTTGAAACGCATCGTGAAGCTTGTTGATTTGAAACGCATCGTGAAGCTTGTTGATTTGAAACGTATCGTGAAGCTTGTTGATTTGAAACGCATCGTGAAGCTTGTTGATTTGAAACGCATCGTGAAGCTTGTTGATTTGAAACGCATCGTGAAGCTTGTTGATTTGAAACGCATCGTGAAGCTTGTTGATTTGAAACGTATCGTGAAGCTTGTTGATTTGAAACGCATCGTGAAGCTTGTTGATTTGAAACGCATCGTGAAGCTTGTTGATTTGAAACGCATCGTGAAGCTTGTTGATTTGAAACGCATCGTGAAGCTTGTTGATTTGAAATGCATCGTGAAGCTTGTTGATTTGAAACGCATCGTGAAGCTTGTTGATTTGAACGCATCGTGAAGCTTGTTTTGTTGATTTGCTTCTTTTGATGCTTTTGAAGTTGAATCCTGACAAGAAACACTTTTGGACATATGAGGTTTCCACTCTCAATCCTAATGGTTCTGGTTCTACAGTTTTTTGTATTATTATTATTATTTATATTATATTTTGTATGTTTCTAAATGTTCTGATGAATTGAAAATAGTGGACCCTATTGTCAACGAGTGTAATGCTTTACGGTGTCGTCCACAGTCCAACAGTTTTGGTATTCAGTTTTCCTTTGAAGTACCCATTCTGCACACTGTTAATAAATACTTCAATCAATCAATCAAACAGTCACCAGCCCCAGGGGTCTACAATTGCCTGCTTTTCCCCCCCCCCCTTTCCCCCCCCCCCCCCCTCACATCCCAAAAAAGCCGATCTACAAGCTCTCCATGCACCGTGTTGCATCCTGTGGAGAGCTTGAAGATCGTCTATTTTGACCAGCGTTCATTGGTGAAACGTCCCGCTGGTAGGCTGGAACCAATCGGCTCCCAGCTGGAACAATCTACACACCACTCAACATATATTAGCACACGCCGCACAGGTTCTCAATGTGGGGTCCAGGGTCCTTGAGGGCGTTCCAGGGGAGTCCCCAACTAATTGATTGTTTAACGAACCAAATGAAAATTGTATGAAATGGAGGTCTGTGACATGATGAATTCCAAACTGGGGGTCCTTGGCGTGGAAAAAAAGGTGGAGAACCACTGCACTATTGTGGAATGTACTGAATGTTGAATAACCCAGGTGCTGTTTGAAGTCCTCTGAACCCTCATGTTCACAAACACAACAAGTCAAACCAGTTGATTTCTATGCTTCTGACGCAGCCTTGTGTGTGTGTGTGTGTGTGTGTGTGTGTGTGTGTGTGTGTGTGTGTGTGTGTGTGTGTGTGTGTGTGTGTGTGTGTGTGTGTGTGTGCGCGTGTGCGTGCGCGCGTGCGTGTGTGTGTGTGTGCGTGCCAGGCTGCGTGCCTGCGTGCGTGTGTGTGTGTGTGTGCTTTAGCGGGCGTGGCGGACCCAGATCACAGTGGCTGTTTTGAAGTGCCTGCTTGTTGCGTCTGTGTGCGGTGAGACAGACAGACGGACGGACTGACAGACAGACAGACAGATAGAAGGACAGGGGGGGGGGAGAGATGGACAGAGACAGAGCCAAACAACAGGTGTGTCTTTTGAACAGCGCCCGGTGCGATGCAACTGCCCTCTCTTTACCTTTAGCCTCGGCTGATGCTTGTTTTCATCGCAAAGAAAAGACATCTCTCCTCCGCCCCCTCGATGTCTTTCATCTGTCTGTCTGTCTGTCTGTCTGTCTGTCTGTCTGTCTGTCTGCCTGCCTGCCTGCCTGCCTGCCTGCCTGCCTGCCTGCCTGCCTGTCTGTCTGTCTGCCTGCCTGCCTGCCTGCCTGCCTGCCTGCCTGCCTGCCTGCCTGTCTGCCTGCCTGCCTGCCTGCCTGCCTGCCTGCCTGTCTGTCTGCCTGCCTGCCTGCCTGCCTGCCTGTCTGTCTGTCTGTCTGCCTGTCTGTCTGTCTGTCTGTCTGTCTGTCTGTCTGTCTGTCTGTCTAACTCTGTGGTGTTACATGTGTGTAAGTTTAGTCTGCTCTAAGTAGGTGTTTACTGTTTGTCTCCTTTGTTGCGAAAAAACAAACAAAAAAAACAGGCTCAGGAATACAAAGCTCAACAGCTTCTTACCCAACCAGTACTTCTCACCACATCACACTGTGGGCTTGTAGATCTGCGACTTTACCTTTGAACATGTTCACCTACGATAAATAACATGCCCAAAATAGGTTGAAAGTGGTAAAAAGGAAAATAAATTGGCTGCTGTCAATGACCCAAATATGGGGTCTAGCTCCAATAGGCACTATATGCATGTATACCATTCTGGAAAAATGGTCAAACAGAATCAGGGTGCACAGATGCACGTGAATGAGTTTGTTCTCTTGTGTTCCTCTAATGTACAGCAGCATTATATGATCAATATCACAGGTTCAGGTCCTGACTTGAACATTTTCATTCATGAAATCAAACATTTCATTCATGAGAGAAGGACGCCAGTTTGTGGTTAGTGTTTACATTGTTCTCCATGTTACAAAAGCACTTGATCTCTTTGAAAACATACAAGCAGATCCTCCCCGATTGAAGTAATAATGGAAGTAATAATTCAATTGAATGTTTAAAGGAATTGAGCATCGCGATAGATCCACATTCATTCAGCCTCACCTAATCTCCCTTCAGTCTCAACCGCCAACAAGCTACAGGTAGCACATAATATATATGCCGTCAATCCTAATGGTTAATTCTAGTTTTGTATATATATATTTTAAAGCAGAACACTGTTCACGCTTCACAAGGTTTCTGCAGCCGGTTTCATTGATCAGACTCCCTCTCCCTCCACCTCCCAGCCCCAGAGGATGATGTCCTTGAAGGGTTCAACCTACTCCCTCTCCCTCCACCTCCCAGCCACAGAGGATGATGTCCTTGAAGGGTTCAACCTAAGATACTCCCTCTCCCTCCACCTCCCAGCCCCAGAGGATGATGTCCTTGAAGGGTTCAACCTAAGATACTCCCTCTCCCTCCACCTCCCAGCCCCAGAGGATGATGTCCTTGAAGGGTTCAACCTAAGATACTCCCTCTCCCTCCACCTCCCAGCCCCAGAGGATGATGTCCTTGAAGGGTTCAACCTAAGATACCTCTGTATCTTAGGCCTTCACATCAGAAAGCTTACTGCGATTCACTAGACGGAATAAACACACCAATGGTGGTTTAATGGATTTTTTGACAGTAAAGAAATGGAGGGATGAATGAATGAATTCGGGATGTAGGTTCGAGGGGGGGGGGGGAGGGTGGAGAGTGGCATGAAGGGCAGGGTCAATGTGCGCACGCACGCACGCACGCACACACACACACACACACACACACACACACACACACACACACACACACACACACACACACACACACACACACACACACACACACACACACACACACACACACACACACACACACACACACACACACACACACACACATACATGTGTACAGCGTGTGCGGCACATGCTGTACACATACATTTGTGAGTGTGAAGATGTGGCAAGTTACAGCCCCCCCCCCCACCAGCATTTACATTGTAACATGTCACCCCCCCCCCCCCCCCCCCCCCCACCAGCATTCAGATGTAACATGTCACCCCCCCCTACTGTATAAAGGTAACATGTGTCATCTCCACTTGAGGCTCATTCAGGGGTACAATAACCTGCAGGTTCAAAGGAAACATTCAAAGCTCCTCCACCTGCTGTTGATCACAACAAGAGCAGCACCTCTGTAGGAACATGGGCGGGGCCACTCCATTGGTAAACCACAACCAGGGGCGTGCGTGTGTGTGTGTGTGTGCGTGTGTGCGTGTGTGTGCGTGTGTGCGTGTGTGTG
>NC_136808.1:60094653-60125660 GCF_951216825.1 Electrona antarctica | reverse complement strand
TACCTACAGTATACTACTGTACCACTACTGTACCACTACCTACAGTATACTACTGTACCACTACTGTACCACTACCTACAGTATACTACTGTACCACTACCTACAGTATACTACTGTACCACTACCTACAGTATACTACTGTACCACTACTGTACCACTACCTACAGTATACTACTGTACCACTACCTACAGTATACTACTGTACCACTACTGTACCACTACCTACAGTATACTACTGTACCACTACTGTACCACTACCTACAGTATACTACTGTACCACTACTGTACCACTACCTACAGTATACTACTGTACCACTACTGTACCACTACCTACAGTATACTACTGTACCACTACTGTACCACTACCTACAGTATACTACTGTACCACTACTGTACCACTACCTACAGTATACTACTGTACCACTACTGTACCACTACCTACAGTATACTACTGTACCACTACTGTACCACTACCTACAGTATACTACTGTACCACTACTGTACCACTACCTACAGTATACTACTGTACCACTACTGTACCACTACCTACAGTATACTACTGTACCACTACTGTACCACTACCTACAGTATACTACTGTACCACTACTGTACCACTACCTACAGTATACTACTGTACCACTACTGTACCACTACCTACAGTATACTACTGTACCACTACTGTACCACTACCTACAGTATACTACTGTACCACTACTGTACCACTACCTACAGTATACTACTGTACCACTACTGTACCACTACCTACAGTATACTACTGTACCACTACTGTACCACTACCTACAGTATACTACTGTACCACTACTGTACCACTACCTACAGTATACTACTGTACCACTACTGTACCACTACCTACAGTATACTACTGTACCACTACCTACCAGTATACTACTGTACCACTACTGTACCACTACCTACAGTATACTACTGTACCACTACCTACAGTATACTACTGTACCACTACTGTACCACTACTGTACCACTACTGTACCACTACTACAGTATACTACTGTACCACTACCTACAGTATACTACTGTACCACTACTGTACCACTACCTACAGTATACTACTGTACCACTACCTACAGTATACTACTGTACCACTACTGTACCACTACCTACAGTATACTACTGTACCACTACTGTACCACTACCTACAGTATACTACTGTACCACTACTGTACCACTACCTACAGTATACTACTGTACCACTACTGTACCACTACCTACAGTATACTACTGTACCACTACCTACAGTATACTACTGTACCACTACTGTACCACTACCTACAGTATACTACTGTACCACTACTGTACCACTACCTACAGTATACTACTGTACCACTACCTACAGTATACTACTGTACCACTACTGTACCACTACTGTACCACTACCTACAGTATACTACTGTACCACTACTGTACCACTACTGTACCACTACTGTACCACTACCTACAGTATACTACTGTACCACTACTGTACCACTACCTACAGTATACTACTGTACCACTACTGTACCACTACCTACAGTATACTACTGTACCTACTGTACCACTACTGTACCACTACTGTACCACTACTACAGTATACTACTGTACCACTACTGTACCACTACCTACAGTATACTACTGTACCACTACTGTACCACTACCTACAGTATACTACTGTACCACTACCTACAGTATACTACTGTACCACTACTGTACCACTACCTACAGTATACTACTGTACCACTACTGTACCACTACCTACAGTATACTACTGTACCACTACTGTACCACTACCTACAGTATACTACTGTACCACTACTGTACCACTACCTACAGTATACTACTGTACCACTACTGTACCACTACTGTACCACTACCTACAGTATACTACTGTACCACTACTGTACCACTACCTACAGTATACTACTGTACCACTACTGTACCACTACTGTACCACTACCTACAGTATACTACTGTACCACTACTGTACCACTACCTACAGTATACTACTGTACCACTACTGTACCACTACCTACAGTATACTACTGTACCACTACTGTACCACTACCTACAGTATACTACTGTACCACTACTGTACCACTACCTACAGTATACTACTGTACCACTACTGTCACTACTGTACCACTACCTACAGTATACTACTGTACCACTACTGTACCACTACCTACAGTATACTACTGTACCACTACTGTACCACTACCTACAGTATACTACTGTACCACTACTGTACCACTACCTACAGTATACTACTGTACCACTACTGTACCACTACCTACAGTATACTACTGTACCACTGCTGTACCACTACCTACAGTATACTACTGTACCACTACTGTACCACTACCTACAGTATACTACTGTACCACTACTGTACCACTACTGTACCACTACCTACAGTATACTACTGTACCACTACTGTACCACTACCTACAGTATACTACTGTACCACTACTGTACCACTACCTACAGTATACTACTGTACCACTACTGTACCACTACCTACAGTATACTACTGTACCACTACTGTACCACTACCTACAGTATACTACTGTACCACTACCTACAGTATACTACTGTACCACTGCTGTACCACTACCTACAGTATACTACTGTACCACTACCTACAGTATACTACTGTACCACTACTGTACCACTACCTACAGTATACTACTGTACCACTACTGTACCACTACCTACAGTATACTACTGTACCACTACTGTACCACTACCTACAGTATACTACTGTACCACTACCTACAGTATACTACTGTACCACTACTGTACCACTACCTACAGTATACTACTGTACCACTGCTGTACCACTACCTACAGTATACTACTGTACCACTGCTGTACCACTACCTACAGTATACTACTGTACCACTGCTGTACCACTACCTACAGTATACTACTGTACCACTACCTACAGTATACTACTGTACCACTACCTACAGTATACTACTGTACCACTACCTACAGTATACTACTGTACCACTACTGTACCACTACCTACAGTATACTACTGTACCACTACCTACAGTATACTACTGTACCACTACCTACAGTATACTACTGTACCACTACTGTACCACTACCTACAGTATACTACTGTACCACTACTGTACCACTACCTACAGTATACTACTGTACCACTGCTGTACCACTACCTACAGTATACTACTGTACCACTACTGTACCACTACCTACAGTATACTACTGTACCACTGCTGTACCACTACCTACAGTATACTACTGTACCACTACCTACAGTATACTACTGTACCACTACTGTACCACTACCTACAGTATACTACTGTACCACTACCTACAGTATACTACTGTACCACTACCTACAGTATACTACTGTACCACTACTGTACCACTACCTACAGTATACTACTGTACCACTGCTGTACCACTACCTACAGTATACTACTGTACCACTACCTACAGTATACTACTGTACCACTGCTGTACCACTACCTACAGTATACTACTGTACCACTGCTGTACCACTACCTACAGTATACTACTGTACCACTACCTACAGTATACTACTGTACCACTACTGTACCACTACTGTACCACTACTGTACCACTACCTACAGTATACTACTGTACCACTACTGTACCTACTACTGTACCACTACTGTACCACTACCTACAGTATACTACTGTACCACTGCTGTACCACTACCTACAGTATACTACTGTACCACTGCTGTACCACTACCTACAGTATACTACTGTACCACTGCTGTACCACTACCTACAGTATACTACTGTACCACTACTGTACCACTACCTACAGTATACTACTGTACCACTGCTGTACCACTACCTACAGTATACTACTGTACCACTACCTACAGTATACTACTGTACCACTACTGTACCACTACCTACAGTATACTACTGTACCACTACTGTACCACTACCTACAGTATACTACTGTACCACTACTGTACCACTACCTACAGTATACTACTGTACCACTACTGTACCACTACCTACAGTATACTACTGTACCACTACTGTACCACTACCTACAGTATACTACTGTACCACTACTGTACCACTACCTACAGTATACTACTGTACCACTGCTCTACCACTACCTACAGTATACTACTGTACCACTACTGTACCACTACCTACAGTATACTACTGTACCACTACTGTACCACTACCTACAGTATACTACTGTACCACTACCTACAGTATACTACTGTACCACTACTGTACCACTACCTACAGTATACTACTGTACCACTACTGTACCACTACCTACAGTATACTACTGTACCACTACTGTACCACTACCTACAGTATACTACTGTACCACTACTGTACCACTACCTACAGTATACTACTGTACCACTACTGTACCACTACCTACAGTATACTACTGTACCACTACTGTACCACTACCTACAGTATACTACTGTACCACTACCTACAGTATACTACTGTACCACTACCTACAGTATACTACTGTACCACTGCTGTACCACTACCTACAGTATACTACTGTACCACTACCTACAGTATACTACTGTACCACTACTGTACCACTACCTACAGTATACTACTGTACCACTACCTACAGTATACTACTGTACCACTACCTACAGTATACTACTGTACCACTGCTGTACCACTACCTACAGTATACTACTGTACCACTGCTGTACCACTACCTACAGTATACTACTGTACCACTACCTACAGTATACTACTGTACCACTGCTGTACCACTACTTACAGTATACTACTGTACCACTACCTACAGTATACTACTGTACCACTACTTACAGTATACTACTGTACCACTACTTACAGTATACTACTGTACCACTACCTACAGTATACTACTGTACCACTACTTACAGTATACTACTGTACCACTACTTACAGTATACTACTGTACCACTACTGTACCACTACCTACAGTATACTACTGTACCACTACTGTACCACTACCTACAGTATACTACTGTACCACTACCTACAGTATACTACTGTACCACTACCTACAGTATACTACTGTACCACTGCTGTACCACTACCTACAGTATAATACTGTACCACTACCTACAGTATACTACTGTACCACTACTTACAGTATACTACTGTACCACTACTACAGTATACTACTGTACCACTACCTACAGTATACTACTGTACCACTACTTACAGTATACTACTGTACCACTACTTACAGTATACTACTGTACCACTACTGTACCACTACCTACAGTATACTACTGTACCACTACTGTACCACTACCTACAGTATACTACTGTACCACTACCTACAGTATACTACTGTACCACTACCTACAGTATACTACTGTACCACTGCTGTACCACTACTACAGTATACTACTGTACCACTACCTACAGTATACTACTGTACCACTACTTACAGTATACTACTGTACCACTACTACAGTATACTACTGTACCACTACTGTACCACTACCTACAGTATACTACTGTACCACTACTGTACCACTACCTACAGTATACTACTGTACCACTACCTACAGTATACTACTGTACCACTACCTACAGTATACTACTGTACCACTGCTGTACCACTACCTACAGTATAATACTGTACCACTACCTACAGTATACTACTGTACCACTACTGTACCACTACCTACAGTATACTACTGTACCACTACCTACAGTATACTACTGTACCACTACCTACAGTATACTACTGTACCACTGCTGTACCACTACCTACAGTATACTACTGTACCACTGCTGTACCACTACCTACAGTATACTACTGTACCACTACCTACAGTATACTACTGTACCACTGCTGTACCACTACTTACAGTATACTACTGTACCACTACCTACAGTATACTACTGTACCACTACTTACAGTATACTACTGTACCACTACTTACAGTATACTACTGTACCACTACCTACAGTATACTACTGTACCACTACCTACAGTATACTACTGTACCACTACTTACAGTATACTACTGTACCACTACCTACAGTATACTACTGTACCACTACTTACAGTATACTACTGTACCACTACTTACAGTATACTACTGTACCACTACCTACAGTATACTACTGTACCACTACTTACAGTATACTACTGTACCACTACCTACAGTATACTACTGTACCACTACTTACAGTATACTACTGTACCACTACCTACAGTATACTACTGTACCACTACCTACAGTATACTACTGTACCACTGCTGTACCACTACCTACAGTATACTACTGTACCACTGCTGTACCACTACCTACAGTATACTACTGTACCACTACTGTACCACTACCTACAGTATACTACTGTACCACTACCTACAGTATACTACTGTACCACTGCTGTACCACTACCTACAGTATACTACTGTACCACTGCTGTACCACTACCTACAGTATACTACTGTACCACTGCTGTACCACTACCTACAGTATACTACTGTACCACTACTGTACCACTACCTACAGTATACTACTGTACCACTACCTACAGTATACTACTGTACCACTACTGTACCACTACCTACAGTATACTACTGTACCACTACCTACAGTATACTACTGTACCACTGCTGTACCACTACCTACAGTATACTACTGTACCACTACTGTACCACTACCTACAGTATACTACTGTACCACTGCTGTACCACTACCTACAGTATACTACTGTACCACTACCTACAGTATACTACTGTACCACTACTGTACCACTACCTACAGTATACTACTGTACCACTACTGTACCACTACCTACAGTATACTACTGCACCACTGCTGTACCACTACCTACAGTATACTACTGTACCACTGCTGTACCACTACCTACAGTATACTACTGTACCACTACTGTACCACTACCTACAGTATACTACTGTACCACTGCTGTACCACTACCTACAGTATACTACTGTACCACTACCTACAGTATACTACTGTACCACTACTGTACCACTACCTACAGTATACTACTGTACCACTACTGTACCACTACCTACAGTATACTACTGTACCACTACTGTACCACTACCTACAGTATACTACTGTACCACTACTGTACCACTACCTACAGTATACTACTGTACCACTACTGTACCACTACCTACAGTATACTACTGTACCACTGCTGTACCACTACCTACAGTATACTACTGTACCACTACCTACAGTATACTACTGTACCACTACTGTACCACTACCTACAGTATACTACTGTACCACTACTGTACCACTACCTACAGTATACTACTGCACCACTGCTGTACCACTACCTACAGTATACTACTGTACCACTGCTGTACCACTACCTACAGTATACTACTGTACCACTACCTACAGTATACTACTGTACCACTGCTGTACCACTACCTACAGTATACTACTGTACCACTGCTGTACCACTACCTACAGTATACTACTGTACCACTACCTACAGTATACTACTGTACCACTACTGTACCACTACCTACAGTATACTACTGTACCACTACTGTACCACTACCTACAGTATACTACTGTACCACTGCTGTACCACTACCTACAGTATACTACTGTACCACTGCTGTACCACTACCTACAGTATACTACTGTACCACTACCTACAGTATACTACTGTACCACTGCTGTACCACTACCTACAGTATACTACTGTACCACTACTGTACCACTACCTACAGTATACTACTGTACCACTGCTGTACCACTACCTACAGTATACTACTGTACCACTACTGTACCACTACCTACAGTATACTACTGTACCACTACCTACAGTATACTACTGTACCACTGCTGTACCACTACCTACAGTATACTACTGTACCACTACCTACAGTATACTACTGTACCACTACTGTACCACTACCTACAGTATACTACTGCACCACTGCTGTACCACTACCTACAGTATACTACTGTACCACTGCTGTACCACTACCTACAGTATACTACTGTACCACTGCTGTACCACTACCTACAGTATACTACTGTACCACTACCTACAGTATACTACTGTACCACTACTGTACCACTACCTACAGTATACTACTGCACCACTGCTGTACCACTACCTACAGTATACTACTGTACCACTGCTGTACCACTACCTACAGTATACTACTGTACCACTACCTACAGTATACTACTGTACCACTGCTGTACCACTACCTACAGTATACTACTGTACCACTACCTACAGTATACTACTGTACCACTGCTGTACCACTACCTACAGTATACTACTGTACCACTGCTGTACCACTACCTACAGTATACTACTGTACCACTACTGTACCACTACCTACAGTATACTACTGTACCACTACTGTACCACTACCTACAGTATACTACTGTACCACTGCTGTACCACTACCTACAGTATACTACTGTACCACTACTGTACCACTACCTACAGTATACTACTGTACCACTACTGTACCACTACCTACAGTATACTACTGTACCACTACTGTACCACTACCTACAGTATACTACTGTACCACTGCTGTACCACTACCTACAGTATACTACTGTACCACTGCTGTACCACTACCTACAGTATACTACTGTACCACTGCTGTACCACTACCTACAGTATACTACTGTACCACTGCTGTACCACTACCTACAGTATACTACTGTACCACTACTGTACCACTACCTACAGTATACTACTGTACCACTGCTGTACCACTACCTACAGTATACTATTGTACCACTACTGTACCACTACCTACAGTATACTACTGTACCACTACTGTACCACTACCTACAGTATACTACTGTACCACTACTGTACCACTACCTACAGTATACTACTGTACCACTGCTGTACCACTACCTACAGTATACTACTGTACCACTGCTGTACCACTACCTACAGTATACTACTGTACCACTGCTGTACCACTACCTACAGTATACTACTGTACCACTACTGTACCACTACCTACAGTATACTACTGTACCACTACTGTACCACTACCTACAGTATACTACTGTACCACTACTGTACCACTACCTACAGTATACTACTGTACCACTGCTGTACCACTACCTACAGTATACTACTGTACCACTACCTACAGTATACTACTGTACCACTACTGTACCACTACCTACAGTATACTACTGTACCACTACTGTACCACTACCTACAGTATACTACTGTACCACTACTGTACCACTACCTACAGTATACTACTGTACCACTGCTGTACCACTACCTACAGTATACTACTGTACCACTGCTGTACCACTACCTACAGTATACTACTGTACCACTACTGTACCACTACCTACAGTATACTACTGTACCACTGCCTACAGTATACTACTGTACCACTGCTGTACCACTACCTACAGTATACTACTGTACCACTGCTGTACCACTACCTACAGTATACTACTGTACCACTACCTACAGTATACTACTGTACCACTACTGTACCACTACCTACAGTATACTACTGTACCACTACTGTACCACTACCTACAGTATACTACTGTACCACTACCTACAGTATACTACTGTACCACTGCTGTACCACTACCTACAGTATACTACTGTACCACTGCTGTACCACTACCTACAGTATACTACTGTACCACTACTGTACCACTACCTACAGTATACTACTGTACCACTACCTACAGTATACTACTGTACCACTGCTGTACCACTACCTACAGTATACTACTGTACCACTACCTACAGTATACTACTGTACCACTGCTGTACCACTACCTACAGTATACTACTGTACCACTGCTGTACCACTACCTACAGTATACTACTGTACCACTACTGTACCACTACCTACAGTATACTACTGTACCACTACCTACAGTATACTACTGTACCACTGCTGTACCACTACCTACAGTATACTACTGTACCACTACCTACAGTATACTACTGTACCACTACTGTACCACTACCTACAGTATACTACTGTACCACTGCTGTACCACTACCTACAGTATACTACTGTACCACTACCTACAGTATACTACTGTACCACTACTGTACCACTACCTACAGTATACTACTGTACCACTGCTGTACCACTACCTACATGTAACCCAGGTTTCAAATAGTCAATTATATGAATATAAAAGTCAACTAGACCAATGCAAGTCATACTGCATTAAATAAATATGGTGAATTCATTGCATCTAATATCTCTTAAAAACAACAATAAATAGTTGGTTCATTCATGATAATACTGTTTCTTTAAAAGGTTAAAATCTTGTGCTGTTGTGTCTAGGATATGCAGAAGCATTTTCTATGAGAGGTTAAAAACGTTTTCCCCTTTAAGTACACTCCTTCTATAAAACGAGCACTTCCCCTTTAAGAGTCCCCATTATTGGAACTGCAGAGTGTGAGCAGCAACAGCAGCAGAGAGACAGAAAATCGTCTTTAAGACAGTTTAGAGTTGTTATTTTGTGATTTCAAGTCTTGTTTCCTGTACAACTTGAGTTTATGAGGAGCTGACTAAGTTGAGAAGTGTTTTGAGTGTAAAAAACGAACTTTGTGACTTTACCAGTTGAAGACAACAGAAAGATTTCCAGAAAAGTAAGAAACAAGATGGATGCCTCCATGTGTGTGTACTGTGTAGCAGTGGAAGACACACACATTGGTCATCAGATGGCGAGCTAACCCAGAACTTAATCTACACTGACTGGAAAGTTTTCATCAGAATTACCTGCATGGTTTGAGACAACTCACCATTGGAGCGTTTTCATCAGCAACTTCTGCACGGTTTGACCCAAACACAGTTTTCTCATGCTCATAGTTGGATTGCCTTGAACTGAACTGTCTCACTCACATTGAGAATTGATTGATTGAACTGAACTGCATTATCTCACTCACACAATTGGATTCATTGAACATTGATTGAACTGCATTGATTATAAGACTTTTGAACAGAGACTTTTGGACACAAGTTACACATTACACAAACCTACAAGGGAAGAAAGAATACATTACAAAGTGTGACATCATTTCATTTGAAGCATTGACAATATTGCACTACTGTTTTGAGAACTCATTGATTGTTTTTGTTTTGTTTTTGGACTTTGACATTTTATTTATTTTTTCTGTAAAGGTTGAACTTAAAGGTCATTTCACTTTTAAAAAGGGAGTTTAAAGGTACTTTCCTGACTTTACTAGAAAAGGGATTTTTGATTGATATTTGCCTGATTTTCCTAACAAGGAGATTTTTGGATCTATACTTACTTGATTTACGTCAATTAAGGATATTTTTTGATTGATACACTTGAAGGTCTTTGAACTGAAGGTTATTTAATTATTTACCTGGTTATTTAAAGTGTATTTACCTTGATATCTGTGAAAAGAAAAGTGTTAAAGGTTACTTACCTGTCACCTGAAAAATAAGAGTTAACTCAGAAAGATAAAATAGCTAAACAATTAAATAGGACTTACCTGTTAAAATAGGCTATTAAAATTAGAATAAAGACTGACCGGTCATAAATAGGAAATAATATTAGTTTGACTAAAGTGAACCAAACATTTAGTTAACAAACTAATAGGAACTAAACCTGAAAGCCTACTCTAAATAAGGAAAGGATTAAACTAAGGGTTTTGGATGAATGTTCACCTACCTACCTCCACCATTGTATATAGTTGTATGCATACTATTTTTTGCTTTTTTCTATCTTCAGTAAAACTGCCGGCTTATTACATTTAAGCTCTTGTCTCTGGTCTATTTATTTCCACCACTCCTTACGAATCTAGAAGCGTCTATACTAGTCCAGTAGCATAACCATTAGTTGCCTGTGATACAGTGACACTAGTGCTACATAAATCTTGGCGAGCTAGCCAGGAGTGGTAATAAGCTAGTAATAAGCTAGTAATAAACTTAGAGACCAGAGACATTAAACAGTTTAATGATGGAGGAGGTAATTCAGACATCAGGAGTAAAAATCCCAAACTGTGTTCTAGTTGATGCCAGATTTGCTAACACAAAAGCAGATGAAGAGCTATATGATTTTCTAAACAAGCATGGCTTGATTGAGAGAACAATCAAAATTGACAACCCCAAGTCAGAATTCCATGGACATGCTATAGTGGAATACTCAAGTGGTTCAGCTCTACTGTCACTTTCGCCATTGCCCCATAGCTTCCAAAGTGAAACTGGAAGTTTCACAATCCAGATCAGGGCCTTATCAGATGTTTATACGCCCACAGTTAGCAAGACAGCTACCCAGACTTACCTTTCAGAGTTAAAACAGATAGCAAGACTAGCTGGTAAGGACTTTGCTGCTATCCTCAGAGAAGAACTGTCTGTCATCGGTGAAGCTGTCCACCTCGACGACACAGAAGCCCACAGTGAAGGCATTCACTCGCCTGATACCCAGGAAAGTGCAGAACATGGTAGCCCTCTACCCAGTACAGCGACTGAGCAACGTGTTCAACCAGATCGGAACTGGTCTTCACAACCAGCCCCCTCCAAAGAAAAAATGCAGGCTGCTCTGAACATTTCCGTGGTCAACCCACCTGAAGTACAGAAGGTGATAGTTGAGCACATAGTAAGAAATGAAGACTCTGCCATGCAGATGCACACCTCCCTGAGACTGAGACCCTTCTCTGGGCGCTGTCCTCAGCCCAACAATGAAGTGGATTACGAGACATGGCGTTCTAATGTGGAGCTTCTTCTGAAAGACACAAGACAATCAGATTTACACAAGTCACGCAAGCTCCTTGAAAGCCTCTCCTCACCTGCTATTGACTTAGTGAAACACTTGCCACCGGAATCTCCCCCAAATATATATTTGGAGATCTTGGACTCTGCTTTTAGCACTGTTGAAGATGGAGACGACCTCTTTGCAAAGTACCTGAATACATGGCAAGAACCGGCTGGTGAGAAACCATCGGCTTATCTTCAGAGGCTGCAGGTGATGCTAAACACCACCTTCAGGAGGGGAGGTGTAGGTGCAAGCGACCTTGACCGGCAACTCCTAAGACAGTTTGTTAGAGGTTGCTGGGACAATGCCTTACTATCCGAACTGCAGTTGGATAGTCACCAAAGGAAAGAGAACCCACCTACGTTTGCTGAACTTCTCCTGTTACTCCGCACAGCAGAAAACAAGAGAATGTCCAAAGCAACACGCATGAAACAGCATTTCAGTGCATCGAAGCCAAAAGCATCATCCCAGTACCAAGGTGCTAGTGTGCAGTGTGAAGACTACACCCCAACACAATGGACACCTGATTCCGGTTCTGAGATCCAAGATCTGAAAAGACAGATAGCTAATCTACAATCTCAGCTCACACGAATCGCCCAGAAAGGCGACAGCAAGAAATCAACCAAACCGGCAGCTCCAAAGTCAGCTACCACAGAGTCTCATGTCAACACTCCCACATCTCAGAAACCGCAGTCCCACAGACATGATGCAAAGAACCACACAAGCAAAAGGCCAAAACCCTGGTATTGCTTCAGATGTGGAGAGGATGGACATACCAAACCCCAATGTGAAAATGAACCAAACCCCACTCTCGTTTCCTCAAAAAGAAAGAAGCTGACAGAAAAGCAGCTAGCTTGGGATGTTGAGAACGGCGCCTCACAGCCTGATAATTTAAACTAGAGGCAGTTTCTGTTGAGGGGCAAACGGGAACTGGAACACAGACAAAGTGTCCCAAACAGAAGCAGCGCACCGCCAACAAGTGTTCGAATGCCAAACGACATTCAGTAACTATCCCTAAAGGACTGGTTGGAGCCAAGTGCACTGCACAAGTTATCATAAGCGACCAAGCTTGCAGCTGCTTGTTTGATACAGGCTCTCAAGTGACGACCATCCCCAATTCATTCTACCAAGAAAACCTGTCTCATTTACCTATGAACTCGCTGAACAACCTGCTTGAAGTGGAGGGAGCGAATGGTCAAGATGTCCCATACCTTGGCTATGTCGAAGTTACCATCACGTTCCCAGAGAGCATACTTGGAGTAGACATCGAAGTCCCCACATTAGCTCTGATTGTGCCTGACATATGTTCCACTCTATCATCGGTGCTGATAGGCACCAACGCATTGGATGTTCTGTATGAACAGTATGCAGAGAATGCACCTCAGAACTACGAGTCACTGCCATACGGCTACAAAGTTGTCTTGAAAACCCTTGAAGTCAGAAGAGTACAGTCTGAAAATTCCAGCATGGGAGAAGTCAGACTGCACTGCAGAGACCCTGAGACTGTTGCAGCTGGTCAGACCAAAGTCCTTGAAGGATCAGTGAGCTGCAGGATATCGAATGCAGTGAAGTGGGTGACAGTGGAGTCCCCAAAATCAGCCTTGCCAGGCGGCATGCTGGTATCGAATGGCCTAACAAGTTTACCACCTAAGTCGTCACGCTGCATACCTGTCATTCTGAAGAACGAGTCAGACCACGATATCACACTGCATCCAAAAGCTGTGATAGCAGAGATACATGCCATCCAAAGTGTCCAGTCCATCAAATCTCTTGGCGCAGATTCCCCAACAAAGTCTGACTACAAGCCGAAACTCAACGTTGACTTTGGAGAATCTCCAGTACCCAGCGAGTGGAAAGAGAGTATAACCGAAAAACTGAATTCTATGCCGGAGGTGTTCGCACTACATGATCTCGACTTCGGTCGCACAGACAAAATAAAGCACCATATAAACCTCAGTAACGAGACAACATTCAAACACAGGGCCAGGCCCATACACCCTCAAGACATAGAAGCTGTGCGTAACCATATCCAGCAACTTCTTGAGGCAGAAGTCATCCGTGAGTCTGAATCACCGTTCTCCTCGCCAATTGTAGTTGTCAGGAAGAAGAGTGGCGATGTCAGACTATGCATTGACTACAGAAAACTGAACCTTCAGACGGTGAAGGACTCCTACGCCTTACCCAATCTTGAGGAATCATTCTCAAAGTTGACCGGATCCAAATGGTTCTCAGTGTTGGATCTCAAGTCTGGCTTCTACCAGATTGAAATGGAGGAAGTGGACAAACATAAAACAGCCTTTGTCTGCCCACTAGGGTTCTTCGAGTTCAACAGGATGCCTCAAGGGATAACAAACGCCCCTAGCACGTTCCAGAGGCTCATGGAGCGCTGTATAGGAGAGCTGAACTTGAAACAAGCCCTAGTCTTTCTGGACGACGTGATCGTTTTCTCCTCAACGCTGGAAGAACATGAGGAAAGGTTGATGCGTGTGCTCGACCGACTGAAAGAGTATGGCCTGAAGCTCTCACCAGAGAAGTGCAAGTTCTTCCAGAGCTCTGTAAGGTATCTAGGCCATATCATATCTGAGAAGGGTATTGAAACAGACCCTGAGAAGATCGCAGCACTGAACACCTGGCCAAGACCCAACAATCTCAAAGAATTGAGAACCTTCCTTGGATTCTGCGGCTATTTTCGCAGATACGTAAAGGACTATTCAAAGATTGTCAAGTCACTCAACGAACTAACAGCTGGATACCCACCGCTGAGAAAACGCACTAACGCCGCAGCAAGTGCTAAGAAATACCACAACCCAAAAGACCTCTTCGATGACAGATGGACCTCTGCTTGTCAGACGGCATTTGAGACCATAATTGAAAAGCTGACAACTGCTCCAATCCTTGGGTTCGCTGACCCTATGCTGCCCTACGTTTTACACACGGATGCAAGCACCTCAGGTCTCGGTGCTGCACTCTACCAGGAGCAACAAGGACAGAAGCGAGTCATCGCCTACGCAAGCCGTGGTCTGTCAAGCTGTGAATCAAGGTATCCTGCTCACAAGTTGGAGTTTCTTGCCCTCAAGTGGGCAGTGACTGAAAAATTGCAGGATTACCTCTATGGATGCCCATTTCAAGTCGTCACTGATAGCAACCCACTAACATACATCCTTACCTCTGCTAAACTCGACGCTACGAGCTACAGATGGTTGTCTGCTCTGTCAACGTTTGATTTCCAACTACAATACAGAGCCGGGAAGTTAAATCAGGACGCAGACGGGCTGTCCAGACGCCCACACAGCAGATTACCTGATGATGAAACATCACGGAAAGAGTTGGAGAGGATAGAACAATTCACAAAAAGACACTTGTTGGAACCTGAATATGTGAATGGAGACACAGTCAAAGCGATCTGCGAGAAGCACTTAGTCCACCAAGTGATCGACAGTGATCGTGGAGAGACAATACCCAACACTACTTTGGTTGTGTCACTTGCCCACCATCCAAACGCTCTCCCAGAAAGCTTTGAAGAGGAGGATCAGCTTGGTGGCTTACCTGTCATTCCCCTGCTTACGCCAGCTGAATTGAGAGACAAACAGCAAGCTGATACCTGCATTCGAGTAGTGCTCAAACAGTTGGAGACGGGAGAGAAACCTCCACCGTCCCTCAGGAAAGAACTCCCTGAACTCTACCTCTTGTTAAGAGAATTGAACAAACTCGAAGTCTTAAATGGCGTCTTGTATCGGAAGCGACAAGAGGGTGCACAAAGTTACTACCAGCTTGTGTTGCCTGAAGACTTGAGACCCTCTGTCTTAAAGAGTCTACACGATGACATGGGCCACATGGGTGTGGAGAGAACCCTGGATCTTGTTCGGAAACGGTTCTATTGGCCCAAAATGGCTGCAGAGGTGGAGACAAAAATCAAAACCTGTAACCGCTGCATACGCCGTAAGGTCTTGCCACAGAAGGCTGCACCCCTCGTGAACATCACAGCCACGAGACCCCTCGAGCTGGTATGCATGGACTACCTCAGTCTGGAGCCAGATTCCAGCAACACGAAAGACATCCTGGTCATCACAGACCATTTTACAAAGTACGCAGTAGCCATCCCCACCTCGAACCAAAAGGCCCGGACCGTTGCCAAATGCTTATGGGACCAATTCATCGTCCATTACGGAATTCCAGAGAGGCTACACAGCGATCAGGGTAGAGATTTTGAGTCTCGCACCATAAAGGAACTGTGTGAACTAGCTGGCGTTCAAAAGATTCGAACCACCCCGTATCACCCAAGAGGGAACCCCGTTGAGCGTTTCAACAGGACTCTGCTGAATATGCTTGGTACCCTAGAGAACAAGAAAAAGAGTCACTGGCGAGAGCATGTTAAGCCATTAGTACATGCCTACAATTGTACCAAAAATGAAGTTACTGGTTTTACGCCTTATGAACTGATGTTCGGGCGACAACCGAGATTGCCAGTGGACATAGCCTACGGCTTGCCAGCCAATTACCAGCCAGGCTCACACTCACAATATGTCCGTAACCTGAAATCCCAACTTGAAGCAAGCTACAAAGTGGCAATGGAGAACGCAAAGAAGACGGCAGACCGTAACAAAGCAAGGTTTGACAAACATGTTGTTGAATCCACCTTGGAAAAAGGCGATAGAGTCTTGGTTCGGAATGTCCGACTTCGAGGCAAACATAAGTTGGCAGACAAGTGGGAAACAGACATATATGTCGTAGTGAAAAAGTCCGGAAATGTTCCAGTCTACGTTGTGAGACCTGAAACCAAAGAAGGTCCACTACGAACACTTCACAGAGACCTGTTACTGCCATGTGGTTTCCTTCCTGCAACTCCAGTTGAGGTCGAAACAACCACAGAAAAGAGACCCAGACGACCAAAAACTCGTCAGAGTCCAAGAGATGAAAGCTCAGATGAATCTGAAAGACAAGAATCTGACCTGGAAGATTATGATCTCACTTACCTTCATGGTCATGGAGACCTAGTAGTGGAAACCCAGAGTTTCGATCTTACCCCGGAAACGGTCGAATCTGTCACAAGGAACACTGGGACACAACTCATGCCAGTATCCACTGTTGAGCAAGAAGTAACCGAAGCTATTTCTGAAAATGTTCCAGTGGTAAACTATGACTTAAACCTACCTGAATTGAGTCCTGCTGAAAGCAACTTACCTGAAATCAGTCTTGCTGGAAGCAACCTACCTGAACATACATTACCTGATGTGTACCCTGAAGAAGCTACTTCACCTAACGTGAACACTGATGATCAACCTGAAACAGAAGTTGATAAGGCACAAGAGGATGATGTTCCTGATGTTGTACGAACAGAAGAGGATGATGAGGGACAAGCGGATGCTGTTCCTGATGCTGCACAGACAGAAGAAGATACCAACATTAGAGACCACAATGACAAAGACGACTTACAACCCACAAGAATGTCCAGTAGACATAGAGAACCCCCAAAGAAATTGACTTACCCTAAGTTAGGTAACCCGTTAGTTACTGTAGTCCAGTCACTGTTCCAGAGCTTAAGTACAGTGATTACAGACTCTTTAAATGTTCCCTGGAGCCCCGTAGACTCAGACTTAACAATATAGTCTATTAATATCATGCACGGGGACGTGCATGAGGAAAGGAGGGGAGTATGTAACCCAGGTTTCAAATAGTCAATTATATGAATATAAAAGTCAACTAGACCAATGCAAGTCATACTGCATTAAATAAATATGGTGAATTCATTGCATCTAATATCTCTTAAAAACAACAATAAATAGTTGGTTCATTCATGATAATACTGTTTCTTTAAAAGGTTAAAATCTTGTGCTGTTGTGTCTAGGATATGCAGAAGCATTTTCTATGAGAGGTTAAAAACGTTTTCCCCTTTAAGTACACTCCTTCTATAAAACGAGCACTTCCCCTTTAAGAGTCCCCATTATTGGAACTGCAGAGTGTGAGCAGCAACAGCAGCAGAGAGACAGAAAATCGTCTTTAAGACAGTTTAGAGTTGTTATTTTGTGATTTCAAGTCTTGTTTCCTGTACAACTTGAGTTTATGAGGAGCTGACTAAGTTGAGAAGTGTTTTGAGTGTAAAAAACGAACTTTGTGACTTTACCAGTTGAAGACAACAGAAAGATTTCCAGAAAAGTAAGAAACAAGATGGATGCCTCCATGTGTGTGTACTGTGTAGCAGTGGAAGACACACACATTGGTCATCAGATGGCGAGCTAACCCAGAACTTAATCTACACTGACTGGAAAGTTTTCATCAGAATTACCTGCATGGTTTGAGACAACTCACCATTGGAGCGTTTTCATCAGCAACTTCTGCACGGTTTGACCCAAACACAGTTTTCTCATGCTCATAGTTGGATTGCCTTGAACTGAACTGTCTCACTCACATTGAGAATTGATTGATTGAACTGAACTGCATTATCTCACTCACACAATTGGATTCATTGAACATTGATTGAACTGCATTGATTATAAGACTTTTGAACAGAGACTTTTGGACACAAGTTACACATTACACAAACCTACAAGGGAAGAAAGAATACATTACAAAGTGTGACATCATTTCATTTGAAGCATTGACAATATTGCACTACTGTTTTGAGAACTCATTGATTGTTTTTGTTTTGTTTTTGGACTTTGACATTTTATTTATTTTTTCTGTAAAGGTTGAACTTAAAGGTCATTTCACTTTTAAAAAGGGAGTTTAAAGGTACTTTCCTGACTTTACTAGAAAAGGGATTTTTGATTGATATTTGCCTGATTTTCCTAACAAGGAGATTTTTGGATCTATACTTACTTGATTTACGTCAATTAAGGATATTTTTTGATTGATACACTTGAAGGTCTTTGAACTGAAGGTTATTTAATTATTTACCTGGTTATTTAAAGTGTATTTACCTTGATATCTGTGAAAAGAAAAGTGTTAAAGGTTACTTACCTGTCACCTGAAAAATAAGAGTTAACTCAGAAAGATAAAATAGCTAAACAATTAAATAGGACTTACCTGTTAAAATAGGCTATTAAAATTAGAATAAAGACTGACCGGTCATAAATAGGAAATAATATTAGTTTGACTAAAGTGAACCAAACATTTAGTTAACAAACTAATAGGAACTAAACCTGAAAGCCTACTCTAAATAAGGAAAGGATTAAACTAAGGGTTTTGGATGAATGTTCACCTACCTACCTCCACCATTGTATATAGTTGTATGCATACTATTTTTTGCTTTTTTCTATCTTCAGTAAAACTGCCGGCTTATTACATTTAAGCTCTTGTCTCTGGTCTATTTATTTCCACCACTCCTTACGAATCTAGAAGCGTCTATACTAGTCCAGTAGCATAACCATTAGTTGCCTGTGATACAGTGACACTAGTGCTACATACAGTATACTACTGTACCACTACTGTACCACTACCTACAGTATACTACTGTACCACTACTGTACCACTACTTACAGTATACTACTGTACCACTACTGTACCACTACCTACAGTATACTACTGTACCACTGCTGTACCACTACCTACAGTATACTACTGTACCACTGCTGTACCACTACCTACAGTATACTACTGTACCACTACTGTACCACTACCTACAGTATACTACTGTACCACTACTGTACCACTACCTACAGTATACTACTGTACCACTGCTGTACCACTACCTACAGTATACTACTGTACCACTACTGTACCACTACCTACAGTATACTACTGTACCACTACCTACAGTATACTACTGTACCACTACTGTACCACTACCTACAGTATACTACTGTACCACTACTGTACCACTACCTACAGTATACTACTGTACCACTACCTACAGTATACTACTGTACCACTACCTACAGTATACTACTGTACCACTACTGTACCACTACCTACAGTATACTACTGTACCACTACTGTACCACTACCTACAGTATACTACTGTACCACTACTGTACCACTACCTACAGTATACTACTGTACCACTACCTACAGTATACTACTGTACCACTACTGTACCACTACCTACAGTATACTACTGTACCACTACTGTACCACTACCTACAGTATACTACTGTACCACTACCTACAGTATACTACTGTACCACTACCTACAGTATACTACTGTACCACTACCTACAGTATACTACTGTACCACTACTGTACCACTACCTACAGTATACTACTTTACCACTGCTGTACCACTACCTACAGTATACTACTGTACCACTACTGTACCACTACCTACAGTATACTACTGTACCACTACCTACAGTATACTACTGTACCACTACTGTACCACTACCTACAGTATACTACTGTACCACTACTGTACCACTACCTACAGTATACTACTGTACCACTACTGTACCACTACCTACAGTATACTACTGTACCACTACCTACAGTATACTACTGTACCACTACCTACAGTATACTACTGTACCACTACCTACAGTATACTACTGTACCACTACTGTACCACTACCTACAGTATACTACTGTACCACTACTGTACCACTACCTACAGTATACTACTGTACCACTACTGTACCACTACCTACAGTATACTACTGTACCACTACCTACAGTATACTACTGTACCACTACTGTACCACTACCTACAGTATACTACTGTACCACTACCTACAGTATACTACTGTACCACTACCTACAGTATACTACTGTACCACTACCTACAGTATACTACTGTACCACTACTGTACCACTACCTACAGTATACTACTGTACCACTACTGTACCACTACCTACAGTATACTACTGTACCACTACTGTACCACTACCTACAGTATACTACTGTACCACTACCTACAGTATACTACTGTACCACTACTGTACCACTACCTACAGTATACTACTGTACCTCTGCTGTACCACTACCTACAGTATACTACTGTACCACTACCTACAGTATACTACTGTACCACTACCTACAGTATACTACTGTACCACTACTGTACCACTACCTACAGTATACTACTGTACCACTGCTGTACCACTACCTACAGTATACTACTGTACCACTGCTGTACCACTACCTACAGTATACTACTGTACCACTGCTGTGCCACTACCTACAGTATACTACTGTACCACTACCTACAGTATACTACTGTACCACTACCTACAGTATACTACTGTACCACTACCTACAGTATACTACTGTACCACTGCTGTACCACTACCTACAGTATACTACTGTACCACTGCTGTACCACTACCTACAGTATACTACTGTACCACTGCTGTACCACTACCTACAGTATACTACTGTACCACTGCTGTACCACTACCTACAGTATACTACTGTACCACTACTGTACCACTACCTACAGTATACTACTGTACCACTGCTGTACCACTACCTACAGTATACTACTGTACCACTACTGTACCACTACCTACAGTATACTACTGTACCACTACCTACAGTATACTACTGTACCACTACTGTACCACTACCTACAGTATACTACTGTACCACTACCTACAGTATACTACTGTACCACTACCTACAGTATACTACTGTACCACTGCTGTACCACTACCTACAGTATACTACTGTACCACTGCTGTACCACTACCTACAGTATACTACTGTACCACTGCTGTACCACTACCTACAGTATACTACTGTACCACTACCTACAGTATACTACTGTACCACTACCTACAGTATACTACTGTACCACTACCTACAGTATACTACTGTACCACTACCTACAGTATACTACTGTACCACTACCTACAGTATACTACTGTACCACTGCTGTACCACTACCTACAGTATACTACTGTACCACTACCTACAGTATACTACTGTACCACTGCTGTACCACTACCTACAGTATACTACTGTACCACTACCTACAGTATACTACTGTACCACTACCTACAGTATACTACTGTACCACTACTGTACCACTACCTACAGTATACTACTGTACCACTACCTACAGTATACTACTGTACCACTACCTACAGTATACTACTGTACCACTGCTGTACCACTACCTACAGTATACTACTGTACCACTACCTACAGTATACTACTGTACCACTGCTGTACCACTACCTACAGTATACTACTGTACCACTGCTGTACCACTACCTACAGTATACTACTGTACTACTGCTGTACCACTACCTACAGTATACTACTGTACCACTGCTGTACCACTACCTACAGTATACTACTGTACCACTACTGTACCACTACCTACAGTATACTACTGTACCACTGCTGTACCACTACCTACAGTATACTACTGTACCACTACTGTACCACTACCTACAGTATACTACTGTACCACTGCTGTACCACTACCTACAGTATACTACTGTACCACTGCTGTACCACTACCTACAGTATACTACTGTACCACTGCTGTACCACTACCTACAGTATACTACTGTACCACTGCTGTACCACTACCTACAGTATACTACTGTACCACTACTGTACCACTACCTACAGTATACTACTGTACCACTGCTGTACCACTACCTACAGTATACTACTGTACCACTGCTGTACCACTACCTACAGTATACTACTGTACCACTGCTGTACCACTACCTACAGTATACTACTGTACCACTGCTGTACCACTACCTACAGTATACTACTGTACCACTGCTGTACCACTACCTACAGTATACTACTGTACCACTGCTGTACCACTACCTACAGTATACTACTGTACCACTGCTGTACCACTACCTACAGTATACTACTGTACCACTGCTGTACCACTACCTACAGTATACTACTGTACCACTGCTGTACCACTACCTACAGTATACTACTGTACCACTACCTACAGTATACTACTGTACCACTACCTACAGTATACTACTGTACCACTGCTGTACCACTACCTACAGTATACTACTGTACCACTGCTGTACCACTACCTACAGTATACTACTGTACCACTGCTGTACCACTACCTACAGTATACTACTGTACCACTACCTACAGTATACTACTGTACCACTACTGTACCACTACCTACAGTATACTACTGTACCACTACCTACAGTATACTACTGTACCACTGCTGTACCACTACCTACAGTATACTACTGTACCACTACCTACAGTATACTACTGTACCACTGCTGTACCACTACCTACAGTATACTACTGTACCACTACCTACAGTATACTACTGTACCACTGCTGTACCACTACCTACAGTATACTACTGTACCACTACCTACAGTATACTACTGTACCACTACTGTACCACTACCTACAGTATACTACTGTACCACTACCTACAGTATACTACTGTACCACTACCTACAGTATACTACTGTACCACTACCTACAGTATACTACTGTACCACTACCTACAGTATACTACTGTACCACTACCTACAGTATACTACTGTACCACTACCTACAGTATACTACTGTACCACTGCTGTACCACTACCTACAGTATACTACTGTACCACTACTGTACCACTACCTACAGTATACTACTGTACCACTACTGTACCACTACCTACAGTATACTACTGTACCACTACTGTACCACTACCTACAGTATACTACTGTACCACTGCTGTACCACTACCTACAGTATACTACTGTACCACTGCTGTACCACTACCTACAGTATACTACTGTACCACTACCTACAGTATACTACTGTACCACTACTGTACCACTACCTACAGTATACTACTGTACCACTACCTACAGTATACTACTGTACCACTACCTACAGTATACTACTGTACCACTACCTACAGTATACTACTGTACCACTACCTACAGTATACTACTGTACCACTACCTACAGTATACTACTGTACCACTACTGTACCACTACCTACAGTATACTACTGTACCACTACTGTACCACTACCTACAGTATACTACTGTACCACTGCTGTACCACTACCTACAGTATACTACTGTACCACTACTGTACCACTACCTACAGTATACTACTGTACCACTACTGTACCACTACCTACAGTATACTACTGTACCACTGCTGTACCACTACCTACAGTATACTACTGTACCACTACCTACAGTATACTACTGTACCACTGCTGTACCACTACCTACAGTATACTACTGTACCACTACCTACAGTATACTACTGTACCACTACTGTACCACTGCTGTACCACTACCTACAGTATACTACTGTACCACTACTGTACCACTACCTACAGTATACTACTGTACCACTGCTGTACCACTACCTACAGTATACTACTGTACCACTACTGTACCACTACCTACAGTATACTACTGTACCACTGCTGTACCACTACCTACAGTATACTACTGTACCACTGCTGTACCACTACCTACAGTATACTACTGTACCACTGCTGTACCACTACCTACAGTATACTACTGTACCACTGCTGTACCACTACCTACAGTATACTACTGTACCACTGCTGTACCACTACCTACAGTATACTACTGTACCACTGCTGTACCACTACCTACAGTATACTACTGTACCACTGCTGTACCACTACCTACAGTATACTACTGTACCACTACTGTACCACTACCTACAGTATACTACTGTACCACTGCTGTACCACTACCTACAGTATACTACTGTACCACTGCTGTACCACTGCTGTACCACTACCTACAGTATACTACTGTACCACTACCTACAGTATACTACTGTACCACTGCTGTACCACTACCTACAGTATACTACTGTACCACTACCTACAGTATACTACTGTACCACTACCTACAGTATACTACTGTACCACTGCTGTACCACTACCTACAGTATACTACTGTACCACTACTGTACCACTACCTACAGTATACTACTGTACCACTGCTGTACCACTACCTACAGTATACTACTGTACCACTGCTGTACCACTACCTACAGTATACTACTGTACCACTACTGTACCACTACCTACAGTATACTACTGTACCACTGCTGTACCACTACCTACAGTATACTACTGTACCACTACTGTACCACTACCTACAGTATACTACTGTACCACTGCTGTACCACTACCTACAGTATACTACTGTACCACTACCTACAGTATACTACTGTACCACTGCTGTACCACTACCTACAGTATACTACTGTACCACTGCTGTACCACTACCTACAGTATACTACTGTACCACTGCTGTACCACTACCTACAGTATACTACTGTACCACTACTGTACCACTACCTACAGTATACTACTGTACCACTACTGTACCACTACCTACAGTATACTACTGTACCACTACCTACAGTATACTACTGTACCACTACTGTACCACTACCTACAGTATACTACTGTACCACTGCTGTACCACTACCTACAGTATACTACTGTACCACTACTGTACCACTACCTACAGTATACTACTGTACCACTACCTACAGTATACTACTGTACCACTACCTACAGTATACTACTGTACCACTACTGTACCACTACCTACAGTATACTACTGTACCACTGCTGTACCACTACCTACAGTATACTACTGTACCACTGCTGTACCACTACCTACAGTATACTACTGTACCACTGCTGTACCACTACCTACAGTATACTACTGTACCACTACTGTACCACTACCTACAGTATACTACTGTACCACTACCTACAGTATACTACTGTACCACTGCTGTACCACTACCTACAGTATACTACTGTACCACTGCTGTACCACTACCTACAGTATACTACTGTACCACTGCTGTACCACTACCTACAGTATACTACTGTACCACTACTGTACCACTGCTGTACCACTACCTACAGTATACTACTGTACCACTACCTACAGTATACTACTGTACCACTACCTACAGTATACTACTGTACCACTGCTGTACCACTACCTACAGTATACTACTGTACCACTACCTACAGTATACTACTGTACCACTACCTACAGTATACTACTGTACCACTACCTACAGTATACTACTGTACCACTACCTACAGTATACTACTGTACCACTACTGTACCACTACCTACAGTATACTACTGTACCACTACTGTACCACTACCTACAGTATACTACTGTACCACTGCTGTACCACTACCTACAGTATACTACTGTACCACTGCTGTACCACTACCTACAGTATACTACTGTACCACTGCTGTACCACTACCTACAGTATACTACTGTACCACTGCTGTACCACTACCTACAGTATACTACTGTACCACTACCTACAGTATACTACTGTACCACTACCTACAGTATACTACTGTACCACTACTGTACCACTACCTACAGTATACTACTGTACCACTACCTACAGTATACTACTGTACCACTACCTACAGTATACTACTGTACCACTACCTACAGTATACTACTGTACCACTACCTACAGTATACTACTGTACCACTGCTGTACCACTACCTACAGTATACTACTGTACCACTACCTACAGTATACTACTGTACCACTGCTGTACCACTACCTACAGTATACTACTGTACCACTACCTACAGTATACTACTGTACCACTGCTGTACCACTACCTACAGTATACTACTGTACCACTGCTGTACCACTACCTACAGTATACTACTGTACCACTGCTTACAGCAGGGGTGTCAAACTCATTTTGGGGCGAGGGCCACATTGCGCGAAAGGTGACTTGATGAGGGCCGCGACCAGTTGCAGCTCACGTGCGTTGACTTACACAGTTGTCACTTGGCTTTGTTTTCTAGACTGTTTATTGACATAAATTGACTACATTTTGTATGAGGCGGAAAAAAATACCCAAAAAAACATTCGCATATTGACTAGTTAAAAATGCAATTATTATTCTATCAAACATATCCAAAATGGCAAATTGACATGGTGTAGCCCTCATGAAACCTGACACTTTGCATCTCTTTGCTTTGACTATCGTGTGGAAGTAGACTATATATTCCTCACTTGAAACTTGACATGAAACTCTATTGAGCTGTAACAACTATGGTTAGCCTCTCCATGTCCTTCTGCATCAGAGTGTGAGGAGAGTATCCAACTCAACTAGTAGTTGAATAGACTGTTAACGAGCCCGTCAGTGACAACATTCCACACCTGGGCAGAGACAAAGCCATCTACAGCAGGGCCGTTAGCGGTGTAGGTGGGGGAGGGGGAGTAGCAGCGTTGTTTCCTTTTTGAAAATCATGTCGAGGGCCGCATTGGACCTCTCCCTGGGCCGCATGTGATTAGCCTGGTTATGTGATCACCAGTTTGACACCCCTGACTTACAGTATACTCAATCACGTCTATTTCAAAGACTACTACGTTTCTAGGAATTTCTTTTGAATACTATTCTTCTATGCATTTAAACACTTAAAGCAAGACCACGTTGGTAGAGATTTGGATCGTGTTGCCATGACGTAACTCCAAAGGTGGGCAAGATTGACTAGAAATATGGATCATTCTAAATATGCTCCTCTTTGACTTACATTGATGATCAAACCTGGTTCCAAAAACCAGTAACTATATAAAAATCACTCATGTGTGAAGTGAGGGGTGCTCTTATCATCATACATCTTCATGATGTAAAACAAAAAATATCAATGGGAATTGAATCTTTGTGTATGACGAAAATAGCCGATTTGCTCAGACACATATGACGTAAATTCTCCATTTCATTGTCAGTGCATGAATGTAATGTTTGTGTAAGACGAAAATCTACACTAATAGCTAAGCTGGATATAGGCTAGCACCACTCAAAAATGGCTATTTTTATTAGAAAAAAAACCAGACTGGATAAATGGATCTGGATCTTGAAAATGTCTTGCCCACCTTTGGCGTTACATCATGGCAAGGTAACTACACACAAGCCTTTGGCGTTACATCATGGCAAGGTAACTACACACAAGCCTTTGGCGTTACATCATGGCAAGGTAACTACACACAAGCCTTTGGCGTTACATCATGGCAAGGTAACTACACACAAGCCTTTGGCGTTACATCATGGCAAGGTAACTACACACAAGCCTTTGGCGTTACATCATGGCAAGGTAACTACACACAAGCCTTTGGCGTTACATCATGGCAAGGTAACTACACACAAGCCTTTGGCGTTACATCATGGCAAGGTAACTACACACAAGCCTTTGGCGTTACATCATGGCAAGGTAACTACACACAAGCCTTTGGCGTTACATCATGGCAAGGTAACTACACACAAGCCTTTGGCGTTACATCATGGCAAGGTAACTACACACAAGCCTTTGGCGTTACATCATGGCAAGGTAACTACACACAAGCCAAACCTCTACCAGAGTGGTCTTGCCCTTTACTTCGGTACTTTAAGTCAAGTTCAATTCTCCCTGAGCTACTAGCTACTAGCTACTAGCTCGCACTAAGTTGACCAGGAATATCTCGTCTCTGTCAGAGACGAGCCTTTGAACCATGAAAAGTAATAGTTCGGATATATTATATCCAAACTATTACTTTTCATGGTTCAAATTTGGAACATACATACAACATACATAGCAAAAAAAAGTAGCAGATCTACTTTTGATGCTTCTGTGTGACCCTGTAGTGTGATCAAGTAGGGCGTTCATTTTTTTAAAATGTAAAACTCAAGATGTTATAATAGATGCAAGGTTTCTCCATGACAGCAATGATCTATACCTTGACTCTCAAAGTACTGGGGTTCAGTACTTTGTTCCAACAATGACTGTCTGTATGTCTGCTAGTCTGCATGTCTGTCTGTACATCTGCTAGTCTGGGCCAGCCTGCATGTCCTTCTGTCTGATGTAATGTAAATGTGTGAATATGTGATGTGAATGTGTGAAGACACAAAGAGTATGTGTATACTAGAGGCCATGTACACTAGACCTGAACACACACATGCACGCACGCACGCACGCACGCACGCACGCACGCACGCACGCACGCACGCGCGCGCAGGGACAAAAACAAACGGCCGTGCCTTGATGAATGAGCGGCCTCCTGCAGCCTGTGTTGTCTGTGGCTCCTGTGAGGAGGGCCTGCATTATTCATTCTAATGAGACTGATTGCTTTTGGAACTGCAGTCATGGCTTCGAGCACACAGTAGTTCTCAAACTTTTTCAAAGTCAAGGAACACCCAAATTGATATGTATATATTTGGCCGCGGACGAGTGTTGATTTTGGCAGCAAATTGTTTTATTTATTTTAGTCGTAGTCTCTTGAATAGTTTTCATTTAGTCACATTTTAGTCACCTGGAATGGTTTAGTGTTAGTCTAGTTTTAGTCGACTAAATATCATAAGATTTTAGTCGACTAAATCTACAGTCGAATAAAATCACAACGCGTCTTGCTGCGACCCATTGTGAGCTTGTAGATCTGCTATTTTCAGCATGCAACCAAGTGTAAAATGACGTATGGATCTCTTGTCCACTAGTCCCTTGAACCTTCCTATAACATTTTGGTCTAGTTTATATTTGTTGACTAAATTGTCAATATATATTTAGTCTTAGTTTTAGTCATCATAGCTTAGTTTTCATTTAGTTTCCAAGGTAGTCGACGGACATTTTTTATCATAGTATTATAGTCGAGGAAATGAACACTGCTGCGGACCTGCCCATCTGAAAAGGTTTTATGCCAGGGACTCCTATAGAGCAAAAGATTTGTGTAAAAGAAATTAACAAATAAATAATTAAAAACGAAATACTTTTGATCTTTTTCAAACGTTTATAAAAGAAAAGAAAATAGCAGATGTACAAGCTCGCATGCAGCATGGCACAAAGTGGCACGTTGAGAGCTTGTAGATCTGCTGTTTTTGAACAGCCATACAGTGGTTATTGTGTGATGCTGTATTAATTGTATAATTTTTCTGGGGACCCCCTGGAACTCCCACCAAGGACCCCTGGGTGTCCCCGGACCCCCTGGAACTCCCACCAAGGACCCCCTGGAACTCCCACCAAGGACCCCTGGGTGTCCCCGGACCCCTGGGTGTCCCCGGACCCCCTGGAACTCCCACCAAGGACCCCTGGGTGTCCCCGGACCCCCTTGAACTCCCACCAAGGACCCCTGGGTGTCCCCGGACCCCCACCTCACTTTTTGATTCAAACGTGTTTTATTCTTTCTGCATCTGGTCTTCTTTTTTCTTTTTTTTTGTTAAATATTGTGATAGTAATCAGTAATAATTTCATTCAGGTCTCCCCAACAGGAGGTCTCCCCAACAGGAGGTCTCCCCGACTCTTT
>NC_136808.1:60067153-60092153 GCF_951216825.1 Electrona antarctica | reverse complement strand
TAAATAACCTGCCACTGTGTCACAAAGGCATGTCCAAGAAGAAAACATCATCTACTAACGTCTAACACACACAAGTGTTATTTGTTGAACAGGTTGAAAAGTATCTTGCCACAAATAAATGAATGTACGAGTTCCATTCTGGCTTCAGAACATCCCACTCCACTGACACATGCCTCCTCTATTTGAGCGACCACATCAAACACGAGGTGGATGCTGGAAAATACCGTCCATATGCATTCAGTGTTTATTGAGTGGTGCAGCCACTCCAAGGAACAGCAATGTGTGTCTGTCTGTCTGTCCCTGTGTCTGTCTGTCTGTCTGTCTGTCTGTTTATTAGAGTACCAACAGGTGACAAAGTGGCGCTGTTGAGCTTCACACTGTGCACAAGTGCATGATGGGAAGCTGAGTTTTTAGTGTTAGTGTTACACCAGCACAGAGCACAGTGCTCTACACTCCCACTTTGTAACTTGTATAGCCTATTTTCAAATAAACAACTAATTAGAAATCAGGCCTTATAATTTGTCCAGACTGAGACAAATCTTTAGAAATACGATTTGAACAGAAGATTAGCAAAAGCCTTCTCTCTCTCTCTCCTCGATCCCCTGCCTGCTGAACAGGTGCCCCGACCAACCAGCAAATGTGTTTATTTTAAACACAAAAAAAAAGTTTAAAAGTTAAAGCTCTATATTTCCGATAGTAATCATTGCAGTGTTTGTTCAGTAACAGGGGTTTCCCCCTGTCTCGCCAGTTCTTTAGTAAACAGAAAATGAATTTTGAGGCCATAAAATACAAGTTAGTATAGCCTTGGGAACCAACAGACGTCGCCCAAGGGTCAGGATCTCCTGTTTCCGTATCGTGAGGCGGCTTGATGTACAAACACACCCCCTGGACATGATGCTAAGTATGTCGCATGGATTTACCCGCAAAAACATAAGAAAATGTAAAGGTAATACAATCAAGTGTAAAGCGACATCTGCTGGGCCACTAATGGGAACCGCAGGGAATTTTGCTCTTCCAATGCGAGCTTCAATTTCAAGAGATCTCCCTTGTCGTCTGATTGAGTCACAGCAAACCGTCGTCCCTCCTTCACGCATACAGTACGTTGCAGACACTCCTGAACACTAAAGGGAGCTTTTTCTCATTTTCTCATCTAGCGTCTGACTATAAATGACATAAAAAGACCTTAACCCTGTGTTTTGGACATGGTAAAAATGTACCACCATCCAAGATTTTTTCGAATGTTTCGAAAAGAACAGGTCAACAAGTAGGCCCGTTATATTCACAAAGTATAAAGTAGGGCTTAAGTCTGTCTGAAGCTTCCAACTGATGGATGTCAGTATATTGGGTGGCAGTGGCTCAGGGGTAGAGTGGCCGGTACAGCGGTCAGATGGGAACAGTGAGGTTCCCAGTTCGATCCAGAGTTAGTGTCCTTGAGCAAGACACTGAACCCCTAATTGCTCCCGATTGGTGCCTTGCATGGTTTCCTCCGCCATTGGTTTTTGTGTGTGTGTGTGTGTGTGTGTGTGTGTGTGTGTGTGTGTGTGTGTGTGTGTGTGTGTGTGTGTGTGTGTGTGTGTGTGTGTGTGTGTGTGTGTGTGTGTGTGTGTGTGTGTGTGTGTGTGTGTGTGTGTGTGTGTGCACAAAAACATTGGTAGCAATGAGCATTACAAATGAAATACAAAAAACAAAAACCTATTCCATTTCTCCCGCTCTATTTCCCATTCCGAGTGCATTTGTCTCATACTGTATGTAGCGCCAGCTCCGCTATTCCAAAGCCCTCTCAGGTACATTTTTTAACTATTTTCAGCAACGGGATAATATATTTTCGGTGGGTATACAGGTAGATCTTGTTGAGCTGGTCATTTTGAAAGTAGCTCTCAAGTCAAACAAGTGCGGGCACCCCTGGTGTAGGTAGTACGATCAGTAGTAGTAGTAGGGCATTCATTTACATGAATACAATATGAAGATAAGTAGTTTCTGCTCGACAGCAGCGCTGTGTTTACTTAAATTGCCAAAGGAACCACTTCACTTTGGCAGACTGCGTGGGAAACAGAAATGAACAAGGTCACAGTAAAAGAAAGAAAGAAGAGAAAACACTGACACCTTGGTCCAGCTGGACCGGAAGCGAGATCCATAAAGCTGTTAAATCATATCTGAAGTCATAAACACATTCCTCCCACTCAGCATGTGACCCCTCCAGTCATAATAATCATATTCATCATACGGTATCGCGGCTTTATGATCCTACAGCTCTTCTGTAGTTCTACGCCTCGTCACACTAATTACCTCTCAGACCAATTTGTGCTGGAGATAAAAGTTGAATGATTGACACATCAAAGAAGCTGTCAGCTGTATCGGGAGATTTTAACGCATGAGTTTTAAATGTCTGAGTGTGTGCGTGTGCGTGCGTGCGTGCGTGCGTGCGTGCGTGCGTGCGTGCGTGCGTGCGTGCGTGCGTGCGGGTTGAGAGGTTTTCCATATTATGTGAGGCTATTATAATGGGGCAATTATTTTGCTTTTGTATTGTTATAAAGTTTTACACAGATATGTTTTCATGCAACAATTCATATCCCTTGTTGTACTATATGTGAACATGCGTGGCAATAAACAGGTTGTGATACTGGGGCCTAATTTCTCATTTAGTTTCTGCATTTAAATGCATTCCTGCTGACTATACCTTAATTATATATGTCCTCACATGTCTTTATGACTCTCTCTCTCTCTCTCTCTCTCTCTCTCTCTCTCTCTCTCTCTCTCTCTCTACATTGTATACCTCCCCCATTGTGGACTGGCTTCACAGTGTAGCCTCTCCCAGTTGGTGTTGGTTCTTATCAGATAGATGACAGACACATGCACACGCGGTCCGTTTGTGTGTCAGTGTGCGTGTTTGCGTGCCATCTTGATAACCGTGTGCCTGGTATAGGCGTTCCTGCAGCAGCATGCAGGCATGGGCAGCCTCCTGGGTGGCACGGTGCCTCCTGGGTGGCACGGTGCCTCCTACACTAGAGCAAGCATCCATCACTCTAGCAGGGCCCGTGGGCGCGACGTGGTGACAGACTGGCACAACAACAACACAGACAAACTTCATGTACACCTCTGTACACAGCCTAGCCTTGTGTGTTACTGTATATAAACCATACACCTCTGTACACAGCCTGGGGCATTAAGCAACTAGTCGACTAGTTTACTAGTCGACTAGTAAATCCACTAGTCAACCTTGTTGGTACTAGTTAACTAGTACTAGAAAAAAAAAGTTTATTTTTTAATTTCTTTCCTGATTTTGTAGGCCTCAAGATCAGGTAGATTATAGTCATAGTCACCATGTACACAGTTTTTCAATGTACAAATAAAAAAAAAAGTTTATATTTTTAATTTATTTTATTTTTTACATAATAGGTAGTTAAACGACTAGTCGACTAGTCGACTAGTAAACTAGGCAACTAGTCAACTAGTAAAAATGACTAGAAGTGAATGCCCTAACACAGCCTAGCCTTGTGTTACTGTATATAAACCATACACCTCTGTACACAGCCTAGCCTTGTGTTACTGTATATAAACCATACACCTCTGTACACAGCCTATATCCTCGTGTTACTGTATATAAACCATACACCTCTGTACACAGCCTATAGCCTCGTGTTACTGTATATAAACCATACACCTCTGTACACAGCCTAGCCTCGTGTTACTGTATATAAACCATACACCTCTGTACACAGCCTAGCCTCGTGTTACTGTATATAAACCATACACCTCTGTACACAGCCTATATCCTCGTGTTACTGTATATAAACCAAACACCTCTGTACACAGCCTAGCCTCGTGTTACTGTATATAAACCATACACCTCTGTACACAGCCTATAGCCTCGTGTTACTGTATATAAACCATACACCTCTGTACACAGCCTAGCCTCGTGTTACTGTATATAAACCATACACCTCTGTACACAGCCTATATCCTCGTGTTACTGTATATAAACCATACACCTCTGTACACAGCCTATAGCCTCGTGTTACTGTATATAAACCATACACCTCTGTACACAGCCTAGCCTCGTGTTACTGTATATAAACCATACACCTCTGTACACAGCCTAGCCTCGTGTTACTGTATATAAACCAAACACCTCTGTACACAGCCTATAGCCTCGTGTTACTGTATATAAACCATACACCTCTGTACACAGCCTAGCTTTGTGTTACTGTATATAAACCATACACCTCTGTACACAGCCTATAGCCTCGTGTTACTGTATATAAACCATACACCTCTGTACACAGCCTAGCCTCGTGTTACTGTATATAAACCATACACCTCTGTACACAGCCTATAGCCTCGTGTTACTGTATATAAACCATACACCTCTGTACACAGCCTAGCTTTGTGTTACTGTATATCAAACTTCAATCAATCAATCAAACTTTATTTATAAAGCACATTTCCAACAGCCAAAGGCCGACCAAAGTGCTGAACAAGAAAAAATAAAAATAGAAAATACAACAATACAACAAAATACAACATGATGTATATAAACCATACACCTCTGTACACAGCCTATAGCCTTGTGTTATCCCATTTATCCCATAAATAAAATAAAAAGTCTTCTGAAAGAATATATATTCAAAGATTTGTGCCGCATTTTTACGATTTTTCAAAAATAGCAGACCTACAAGCAGATCTACAAGCTATGAGCTTGTAGATCTGCTATTTTTCAATAGCTAAAGTATAACATAATGCTTAGTTAAAACACCAAAAGAAAATAATAATAATAATAATAAACGCAAAAGAAGGAGGAAGGAAGTATTTTGGTTATTCTTTTATGATATCAATCCACTTATCCACTATAATCCACTATAATTGTCTATCATATTGTTTTTAAGAGTATATGTATGTATGTGTATGTATGTATATATATATATATATATATTATATTTTAATTTTTTTAAGAGTAAAGAGAGCCTACTGTCAGCTGTCCAGCAGTCCAAATATTATTAAATTAAATTTCAGAATGGTAGACCTGAGGCCTACCAAGCCTGAGGCCTGAGGCCTATACCAGGCCTGAGGCCTACCATTGCGTGGCACATCTATGCACGAAATGTCTATGTTCACAGGCTTCTGTGTGCGGCCTAGAGGAGCAACTGAGCATGTGCAGAACCACTTCTTAAGAAGAGGTGTAAGAAATGTCCTTTGAGAAACCCATTCATTGTCTGCTTTTGATCATGAGAGCTGCGGTAACACCTTAAGTTCTCCTTGGGCGTGAATACCTTCCTATAGCCCAGGGGTTCCCAAACTGTGGTGTGAACGCCCTCTAGGGGGTGCGTGACATGAAAAGGGTAATGGAAGTTTTATGGTGTTGGTGGTGCACAAACGACAAAATCCAGTAAACCACTGTTGTAAGGAGATGTATAGAGCAGCTGCATGTCTCTCAGTACAGTCACTTTTTCTTTCTTTTTTTCTTTTTGTGGCTTTCGCCTTTATTTTATGTTTTGTGGAGGGACAGACAGTAGGCTGACAGGAAATGGGGAGAGAGATGGGGGGGAAGACATGCAGTAAAGGCCGTCGGGATCGGGAGTCGAACCCGCGGCACACTGCCAGACTGGATTACCAGCCAAGGTGCCTGGACCACTGAGCCATGGCCCAGGCCTCATGTACAGTAACATTGTGATTATTTGATTATCATTTTCGGCCAAATACAACGAGACTTAGCGTTGGGGAGTGTGTCAGGAGGTAACAGGTTGTGCAAGGCCAAAAAAGTTTGGGGGCCGCTGCTAGATCCTATATACCTACCTACCTACCTACCTACCCACCCACCTACCTACCTACCTACCTACCTACCTACCTACCAACCTACCTACCAACCATTTGTAATATGCTCGAAGTTACAAATGAACACTGCCTTTGTGACTGCATGGTGATTGTCTGGTACTTTATCCAAATCACCTCTTCCTGTGAGCATTCTAGCGTATTCACACTAGTCTTTCATTAAGATTAGAAATAGCAAATGTATGTTTGTATTGGGAAATTGTGTTTTCCCAGTAATATGAAACAGACGTGAGAGGATAACAGACGAGGTTCATTAGACCCAATGAGACCAGAGCCTTAATGACAGGAGTTGCATGTCGGACTCCAAAACAACATGAGCTTAATGAATGAAGCTTCGTGTGTGTGTGTGTGTGTGTGTGTGTGTGTGTGTGTGTGTGTGTGTGTGTGTGTGTGTGTGTGTGTGTGTGTGTGTGTGTGTGTGTGTGTGTGTGTGTGTGTGTGTGTGTGTGTGTGTGTGTGTGTGTGTGTGTGTTCTCTACCTTGCTGTAGGTCTGAGTGTAAATCAGTATAATTTGAAAGGTCCCTTCGGTGTGTCATCATCAAGGCTCTCCCTCCAGTAAAGTACATGTGCAGCACGGACACACCCCTGCCTGTCCTAATATGACTGGAATGTCAACAGCCATTTTTGCATACAGCCTCCTCAAGTTCCTTCAAGTCTACACTCTCTCTCACTCTCTTTATCTCTCTCTCTGGTTCCCAGTTCAATCCTGTTTTAGGCACAGAAAGCAGACCTTTCCCAGGTGACCCGAGAGATGGTTCATGATTTCTTAAGATCAGACATTTTGCCCAATATAGACCAACAGTAGTACCAGTATTTTGAAATCAATGATTTGACACACAATCAAGGAGCCAGTGTGAGGATGGATTGTAATGCTCCACTTTCTTGGTAGTATTATATGATTAATGCAGCCGACACATCAAGACAGTCAGATATTGCATATTAAGTGAATGAAACATGTACTAAGTCAATGTAACATTGTAATATCAGACAAACAGACAGGCTCTCATTTATTATTGGAATGTAAATTCTGCCTTCAATTCGAGTGTGGGTTTTGGCAGTTTTGGCGTGTCGTCACGGCATTTATGAAGTGATTGTAAACAGCTGTTCCCAGCGTATTTTTGGTCGGAGCATTCATAAATGTCACGGCTGAAACTGCCCCTAACTCTTTTTCCCAGGTGCGTATATATACGGACGTCGACGCTAGGTGGCATCATATCCCAGGTCCGTATATATACGTACCCTACGTATCTATATGGTTGAGGCCTATACGGAAGCTTTTAACATGCCCCACCATTCCAACTATGGGATTGCAAATATATTCAGTGTGCTAGTTGGCACACTGGAATGAAACGCAAGTAGGATTATTCCGTGAGGTTAACCTTTGTCAAGTAGTAGGCTACATGAATCACACATCACAGTTACAACATGAATCACACATCACAGTTACATGAATCACACATCACAGTTACATGAATCACACATCACAGTTACATCACAATTACATGAATCACACATCACAGTTACATCACAGTTACATGAATCACACATCACAGTTACATCACAGTTACATGAATCACACATCACAGTTACATGAATCACACATCACAGTTACATCACAATTACATGAATCACACATCACAGTTACATGAATCACACATCACAGTTACATGAATCACACATCACAGTTACATCACAGTTACATTAATCACACATCACAGTTACATCACAGTTACATGAATCACACATCACAGTTACATCACAGTTACATCACACATCACAGTTACATCACACATCACAGTTACATGAATCACACATCACAGTTACATGAATCACACATCACAGTTACATCACACATCACAGTTACATGAATCACACATCACAGTTACATGAATCACACATCACAGTTACATCACAGTTACATGAATCACACATCACAGTTACATCACAGTTACATGAATCACACATCACAGTTACATGAATCACACATCACAGTTACATCACAGTTACATGAATCACACATCACAGTTACATCACAGTTACATGAATCACACATCACAGTTACATGAATCACACATCACAGTTACATCACAGTTACATGAATCACACATCACAGTTGCATCACAGTTACATGATGAATCACACATCACAGTTACATGATGAATCACACATCACAGTTACATGAATCACACATCACAGTTACATCACACATCACAGTTACATGAATCACACATCACAGTTACATCACAGTTACATGAATCACACATCACAGTTACATCACAGTTACATGAATCACACATCACAGTTACATCACAGTTACATGAATCACACATCACAGTTGCATCACAGTTACATGAATCACACATCACAGTTACATTACAGTTACATGAATCACACATCACAGTTACATGATGAATCACACATCACAGTTACATGAATCACACATCACAGTTACATCACACATCACAGTTACATGAATCACACATCACAGTTACATGAATCACACATCACAGTTACATGAATCACACATCACAGTTACATCACAGTTACATGAATCACACATCACAGTTGCATCACAGTTACATGAATCACACATCACAGTTACATCACAGTTACATGAATCACACATCACAGTTACATGAATCACACATCACAGTTACATCACAGTTACATGAATCACACATCACAGTTACATCACAGTTACATGAATCACACATCACAGTTACATGAATCACACATCACAGTTACATCACAGTTACATGAATCACACATCACAGTTACATGAATCACACATCACAGTTACATCACAGTTACATGAATCACACATCACAGTTACATCACAGTTACATGAATCACACATCACAGTTACATGAATCACACATCACAGTTACATGAATCACACATCACAGTTACATGAATCACACATCACAGTTACATGAATCACACATCAGTTACATCACAGTTACATGAATCACACATCACAGTTACATGAATCACACATCACAGTTACATCACTGTTACATGAATCACACATCAGTTACATCACACGTCACAGTTACACCACAGTTACATGAATCACACATCACAGTTGCATCACAGTTACATGATGAATCACACATCACAGTTACACCACAGTTACATGAATCACACATCACAGTTACATTACAGTTACATGAATCACACATCACAGTTACATCACAGTTACATGAATCACACATCACAGTTACATCACAGTTACATGAATCACACATCACAGTTACATCACAGTTACATGAATCACACATCACAGTTACATCACAGTTACATGAATCACACATCACAGTTACATCACAGTTACATGAATCACACATCACAGTTACATGAATCACACATCACAGTTACATCACAGTTACATGAATCACACATCACAGTTACATGAATCACACATCACAGTTACATCACAGTTACATGAATCACACATCACAGTTGCATCACAGTTACATGAATCACACATCACAGTTACATCACACATCACAGTTACATTAATCACACATCACAGTTACATCACAGTTGCATCACAGTTACATGATGAATCACACATCACAGTTACATCACAGTTACATGAATCACACATCACAGTTACATCACACATCACAGTTACATTAATCACACATCACAGTTACATCACAGTTACATGAATCACACATCACAGTTACATGAATCACACATCACAGTTACATCACACATCACAGTTACATTAATCACACATCACAGTTACATCACAGTTACATCACAGTTACATGAATCACACATCACAGTTACATCACAGTTACATGAATCACACATCACAGTTACATCACAGTTACATGAATCACACGTCACAGTTACATCACAGTTACATGAATCACACATCACAGTTACATGAATCACACATCACAGTTACATGAATCACACATCACAGTTACATGAATCACACATCACAGTTACATTAATCACACATCACAGTTACATGAATCACACATCACAGTTACATGAATCACACATCACAGTTACATGAATCACACATCACAGTTACATTAATCACACATCACAGTTACATGAATCACACATCACAGTTACATGAATCACACATCACAGTTACATCACAGTTACATTAATCACACATCACAGTTACATTAATCACACATCACAGTTACATGAATCACACATCACAGTTACATGAATCACACATCACAGTTACATCACAGTTACATTAATCACACATCACAGTTACATTAATCACACATCACAGTTACATTAATCACACATCACAGTTACATGAATCACACATCACAGTTACATGAATCACACATCACAGTTACATCACAGTTACATGAATCACACATCACAGTTACATTAATCACACATCACAGTTACATTAATCACACATCACAGTTACATGAATCACACATCACAGTTACATGAATCACACATCACAGTTACATTAATCACACATCACAGTTACATGAATCACACATCACAGTTACATGAATCACACATCACAGTTACATCACAGTTACATTAATCACACATCACAGTTACATGAATCACACATCACAGTTACATGAATCACACATCACAGTTACATCACAGTTACATTAATCACACATCACAGTTACATCACAGTTACATGAATCACACATCACAGTTACATCACAGTTACATGAATCACACATCACAGTTACATGAATCACACATCACAGTTACATCACAGTTACATGAATCACACATCACAGTTACATGAATCACACATCACAGTTACATGAATCACACATCACAGTTACATGAATCACACATCACAGTTACATGAATCACACATCACAGTTACATGAATCACACATCACAGTTACATCACACATCACAGTTACATGAATCACACATCACAGTTACATGAATCACACATCACAGTTACATCACAGTTACATGAATCACACATCACAGTTACATCACAGTTACATGAATCACACATCACAGTTACATCACAGTTACATGAATCACACATCACAGTTACATCACAGTTACATGAATCACACATCACAGTTACATCACAGTTACATGAATCACACATCACAGTTACATCACAGTTACATGAATCACACATCACAGTTACATCACACATCACAGTTACATCACACATCACAGTTACATCACAGTTACATGAATCACACATCACAGTTACATGAATCACACATCACAGTTACATCACACATCACAGTTACATTAATCACACATCACAGTTACATCACAGTTACATCACAGTTACATGAATCACACATCACAGTTACATGAATCACACATCACAGTTACATCATAGTTACATGAATCACACATCACAGTTACATCACAGTTACATGAATCACACGTCACAGTTACATCACAGTTACATGAATCACACATCACAGTTACATGAATCACACATCACAGTTACATGAATCACACATCACAGTTACATGAATCACACATCACAGTTACATCACAATTACATGAATCACACATCACAGTTACATCACAGTTACATTAATCACACATCACAGTTACATTGCCGTGAATGGAATACGTTTGTAGGCTACATGAATCACACATCACAGTTACATCACAGTTACATGAATCACACATCACAGTTACATGAATCACACATCACAGTTGCATCACAGTTACATGAATCACACATCACAGTTACATCACAGTTACATGAATCACACATCACAGTTACATCACAGTTACATGAATCACACATCACAGTTACATGAATCACACATCACAGTTACATCACAGTTACATGAATCACACATCAGTTACATCACACATCACAGTTACATCACACATCACAGTTACACCACAGTTACATGAATCACACATCACAGTTACATCACAGTTACATGAATCACACATCACAGTTGCATCACAGTTACATGATGAATCACACATCACAGTTACATCACAGTTACATGAATCACACATCACAGTTACATTACAGTTACATGAATCACACATCACAGTTACACCACAGTTACATGAATCACACATCACAGTTACATCACAGTTACATGAATCACACATCACAGTTGCATCACAGTTACATGATGAATCACACATCACAGTTACATCACAGTTACATGAATCACACATCACAGTTACATTACAGTTACATGAATCACACATCACAGTTACATCACAGTTACATGAATCACACATCACAGTTACATCACAGTTACATGAATCACACATCACAGTTACATCACAGTTACATGAATCACACATCACAGTTACATCACAGTTACATGAATCACACATCACAGTTACATCACAGTTACATGAATCACACATCACAGTTACATGAATCACACATCACAGTTACATCACAGTTACATGAATCACACATCACAGTTGCATCACAGTTACATGAATCACACATCACAGTTGCATCACAGTTACATGATGAATCACACATCACAGTTACATCACAGTTACATGAATCACACATCACAGTTACATCACAGTTACATTAATCACACATCACAGTTACATCACAGTTACATCACAGTTACATGAATCACACATCACAGTTACATGAATCACACATCACAGTTACATCACAGTTACATGAATCACACATCACAGTTACATGAATCACACATCACAGTTACATGAATCACACATCACAGTTACATGAATCACACATCACAGTTACATTAATCACACATCACAGTTACATGAATCACACATCACAGTTACATGAATCACACATCACAGTTACATGAATCACACATCACAGTTACATTAATCACACATCACAGTTACATGAATCACACATCACAGTTACATGAATCACACATCACAGTTACATCACAGTTACATTAATCACACATCACAGTTACATCACAGTTACATGAATCACACATCACAGTTACATGAATCACACATCACAGTTACATGAATCACACATCACAGTTACATCACAGTTACATTAATCACACATCACAGTTACATCACAGTTACATTAATCACACATCACAGTTACATCACAGTTACATGAATCACACGTCACAGTTACATGAATCACACATCACAGTTACATGAATCACACATCACAGTTACATGAATCACACATCACAGTTACATGAATCACACATCACAGTTACATCACAGTTACATTAATCACACATCACAGTTACATCACAGTTACATGAATCACACATCACAGTTACATGAATCACACATCACAGTTACATCACAGTTACATTAATCACACATCACAGTTACATCACAGTTACATGAATCACACATCACAGTTACATGAATCACACATCACAGTTACATGAATCACACATCACAGTTACATCACAGTTACATTAATCACACATCACAGTTACATCACAGTTACATTAATCACACATCACAGTTACATCACAGTTACATGAATCACACGTCACAGTTACATGAATCACACATCACAGTTACATGAATCACACATCACAGTTACATGAATCACACATCACAGTTACATCACAGTTACATTAATCACACATCACAGTTACATCACAGTTACATTAATCACACATCACAGTTACATCACAGTTACATGAATCACACATCACAGTTACATGAATCACACATCACAGTTACATGAATCACACATCACAGTTACATCACAGTTACATTAATCACACATCACAGTTACATCACAGTTACATTAATCACACATCACAGTTACATCACAGTTACATGAATCACACATCACAGTTACATGAATCACACATCACAGTTACATCACAGTTACATGAATCACACATCACAGTTACATCACAGTTACATGAATCACACATCACAGTTACATGAATCACACATCACAGTTACATCACAGTTACATGAATCACACATCACAGTTACATCACAGTTACATGAATCACACATCACAGTTACATGAATCACACATCACAGTTACATGAATCACACATCACAGTTACATGAATCACACATCACAGTTACATGAATCACACATCACAGTTACATGAATCACACATCACAGTTACATGAATCACACATCACAGTTACATGAATCACACATCACAGTTACATCACAGTTACATGAATCACACATCACAGTTACATCACAGTTACATGAATCACACATCACAGTTACATCACAGTTACATGAATCACACATCACAGTTACATCACAGTTACATGAATCACACATCACAGTTACATCACAGTTACATCACACATCACAGTTACATCACACATCACAGTTACATCACAGTTACATGAATCACACATCACAGTTACATGAATCACACATCACAGTTACATCACACATCACAGTTACATTAATCACACATCACAGTTACATCACAGTTACATCACAGTTACATGAATCACACATCACAGTTACATGAATCACACATCACAGTTACATCATAGTTACATGAATCACACATCACAGTTACATCACAGTTACATGAATCACACGTCACAGTTACATAACAGTTACATGAATCACACATCACAGTTACATGAATCACACATCACAGTTACATGAATCACACATCACAGTTACATGAATCACACATCACAGTTACATCACAATTACATGAATCACACATCACAGTTACATCACAGTTACATTAATCACACATCACAGTTACATTGCCGTGAATGGAATACGTTTGTAGGCTACATGAATCACACATCACAGTTACATGAATCACACATCACAGTTACATCACAGTTACATTAATCACACATCACAGTTACATTAATCACACATCACAGTTACATGAATCACACACCACAGTTACATCACAGTTACATGAATCACACATCACAGTTACATCACAGTTACATTAATCACACATCACAGTTACATGAATCACACATCACAGTTACATGAATCACACATCACAGTTACATCACAGTTACATTAATCACACATCACAGTTACATTGCCGTGAATGGAATACGTTTGTAGGCTACATGAATCACACATCACAGTTACATGAATCACACATCACAGTTACATCACAGTTACATGAATCACACATCACAGTTACATCACAGTTACATGAATCACACATCACAGTTACATGAATCACACATCACAGTTGCATCACAGTTACATGAATCACACATCACAGTTACATCACAGTTACATGAATCACACATCACAGTTACATCACAGTTACATGAATCACACATCACAGTTACATGAATCACACATCACAGTTACATCACACATCACAGTTACATGAATCACACATCACAGTTACATCACAGTTACATCACAGTTACATGAATCACACATCACAGTTACATGAATCACACATCACAGTTACATCACAGTTACATGAATCACACATCACAGTTACATCACAGTTACATGAATCACACGTCACAGTTACATCACAGTTACATGAATCACACATCACAGTTACATCACAGTTACATGAATCACACATCACAGTTACATGAATCACACATCACAGTTACATGAATCACACATCACAGTTACATCACAGTTACATCACACATCACAGTTACATCACAGTTACATGAATCACACATCACAGTTACATCACAGTTACATCACACATCACAGTTACATCACAGTTACATCACACATCACAGTTACATGAATCACACATCACAGTTACATGAATCACACATCACAGTTACATCACAGTTACATCACACATCACAGTTACATCACAGTTACATCACACATCACAGTTACATGAATCACACATCACAGTTACATGAATCACACATCACAGTTACATCACAGTTACATCACACATCACAGTTACATCACAGTTACATCACACATCACAGTTACATGAATCACACATCACAGTTACATGAATCACACATCACAGTTACATGAATCACACATCACAGTTACATCACAGTTACATCACACATCACAGTTACATGAATCACACATCACAGTTACATTGCCGTGAATGGAATACGTTTGTAGGCTACATGAATCACACATCACAGTTACATCGCCATGAATGGAATACGTTTTGTAGGCTACCGTATATTCATTTTACCCATTCGTACGAAGTGCACGTCAGAGCAGTCATGTAGGTAGGCGATCCCCGTGAGACTGCTGTGAGTGAGTGATGCCACGTCAATGAGAGATATCCTGGCAAGGCAGTCACAATCAACGTTTGGAGTGATTGATGAATGAATTAAATTCAATTTTGCATGCATAAACATATGATTGAAGGCTGGTGTGTGCTGGCCCTGGGTGGGATGCATGTCCATGAAAAGATTTAAACACGCCGCAGTCCCAACTCCCGAAATAGATCTCGCATAAGCACTCAGCCTATGATCCAGATGACCAGATCTGCAATTTATCTGAATGACTGTTAAAGGCAAGCACTTATTTAAATGGGTGAATGATTAAGTAAGGGATAATATCTGGCTAGGTGGTCATTGTCTGGAGATAATTCACCGACAGGGAGACTGCTTTGTCTATTTCTCGCTCAAATGTTTTCAAAAACATTTTTGAGAGCAATGTTTAGCTGTAAATTACATTGTGTGTCACAGTGTGTTTGTGTGTTTACATGGCTGTCATGTTGGAAACAGCAGTAAACTAGAAAAAGTGCCCTTCTGGGCACAGGTCTCCACCAGGAGGATAGGAGTGTGTGTGTGATGTTTGGCAAAATGTTTAGAAGCAATATAAACGTGTGTGTGTATGACGCGGCTTGGCCTGTTGTAGCACCACCATGAGGCTGATTTGAAAACTGTCAAGTGGCATTTCTTCCAAAGCCTAGTGGGAATATACATGCACAGTTTCACCACAATCGGACGCTGCGTTGAGTAGTTGTGGCGATTTGTACAAAACGGGTACAAAGCGGGCTACTCCTGAAAAGTTTAGAAGCCAATCGTAGCCAATGAGGGTGGATTATGAGAAATCAAACAAACCCGTCTTGATCACATGACTATGAAGAACATGTGTACCGATTTGCGTGAAATTTGGATAAAATCTGAAGGAGTAATATTAGAAAATGTGTTTTACATATGTTGGCCTCCTGGTGGCGCTTTAAAGAGCAGATGTGAAAAATTCCAGGCAAAGGTTTTTCCTTGGCCTCTAGGGAGTTGGCATACAAAGTTATCCACAGATCCGTGCAGTTAGAGGTAAAAACACATTTCGGCCAGTTATAGCGCCACCATGAAGCTGAGTTGAAAATGTTCATGTGGCATTTCTTCCTCGGCCTAGTGGGAATGTGCGTGCACAATTTCACGGAAATCACACGATGTGTTCATGATTTGCAGCATTTTGTTTGAAACTGAGCACTCCTGCGAACTTTGGAAGCCAATCTTAGCCAATCAGGATGGAGTCTGAGAAATCTGAAAGACGCGTTTCGTTGAATGGCTCTAGAGAGACTGTGTACCAATTTGTGTGATGTTTGGACAAAATCTGTAGGTGTACTGTGCAAAAACTTGTTTTGCACAAAGCGGCCTCCTGGTGGCGCTATAACAGGCCGTTCTGGAAATTTTGGGGCAGAGGTTCATCGTTGGCATCCAGGGAGTGTGTTTGCAAAATTTGGCATCGACCGGGTTAACGGTGCTGGAGATTAGCTGTTCACAGAAGGAAGGACGGACGGACGGACGGACGGACGGACACACACACACACGGACGGACGGACGGAGTGCAAAACATACTCTCTCCCCATGCCTTCGGCCTGGTGGAGACAATAAATAAATAATGCCAAAATAAACGTTTTATATTATCACAGAGATATTTATAGGCCTCTGATGTCACGCTGCGCTCCCGTGGTTAAATCATCTTGCATATATGTGCTCGCATATGTTTTAACAGAGCCAGTCAAGCACTGTTTGATTAAGCATCTAAACTTGTAACGTTTGTAAACATTGTTAAACAATTGTTTTTAATTGCACGATTGTAATTGCTTGTACAGTTGGAAATCTCCTGCCAATTTCACTGTAAAATCTGACACGTTGACTTTAATTTAAAAAAGTGAGGAAACTCATTGCCTCAGAAAAATCAAGTAAACATACACTCAGAATGGTGAGTTAGTGTAACTTGTTCATTCTGAGTTTAGCAGAACTTGGTTATTCAGAGCGTGCAGTACACAACCTGTTTATTCTGAGTAAGCGGAACTTGTTTATTTTGACTTTTTGAGTGTATGACACATCGTCGATGTATGCCTTTACTTTTATTTTACTTTCCACATATTTATTAGTTTTATAGCTTTATATTTTAGGAGTGAATACATATGTTTAGATGCCTTTCAGCTGGTCAGACAATGCTTCTCCGCTTGTCTATACAACAGAAAATGGATGCAGGCCAAGCCAACGACAGCTCCCGACCTAACGTGAGTTTTGGCCTAGGGCACGCCAAAGTTCAAAGTCACGCTGGAATGATAAATGCCGACGATTGCGGTGATCTTGGCGTACGCCCATTATTGGGTGTAAATCGCGTTGATAAATGAGGGCCACAGAGTCTATAGCAGTAAAGATGAAATAAAATAAATGGTAAACGGTGGTGCTTTTACAGTGCTTAGCACCTTTATCCAAAGGGCTTTACATTCACGCACACGTTCACACGGCGACGGTTGTAGAAAACCATATAAGACAACCATTGGGAGTTCAATGTCTTGGTAAAGGACACTTCGATGTCTTTGCAGGTCTCGCTGAAAGATGACTCAGTTGAGTGATTCAGAACGCTGCTCCTCCACTCATTACTAATACCAATTAAAGATGACTCAGTTGAGTGATTCAGAACACTGCTCCTCCACTCATTACTAAAGATGACTCAGTTGAGTGATCCAGAACGCTGCTCCTCCACTCATTACTAATACCAATAAGATGACTCAGTTGAGTGATTCAGAACGCTGCTCCTCCACTCATTACTAATACCAATTAAAGATGACTCAGTTGAGTGATCCAGAACGCTGCTCCTCCACTCATTACTAAAGATGACTCAGTTGAGTGATCCAGAACGCTGCTCCTCCACTCATTACTAATACCAATAAGATGACTCAGTTGAGTGATTCAGAACGCTGCTCCTCCACTCATTACTAATACCAGTGATTCAGAACGCTGCTCCTCCACTCATTACTAATACCAGTGATTCAGAACGCTGCTCCTCCACTCATTACTAATACCAGTGATTCAGAACGCTGCTCCTCCACTCATTACTAATACCAATTAAGTGGAGCATTACACTCTTCACATTTAATTTCATGCATTACAGTTCATAAATACTCCCTGTGTGTCAAATAATTGATTTCAAAATACTACTGTAGGTCTATTGGGCAACATTTCTGATCTCGTACGGTATCATGTACGGTAGCGCTAGTTATAAGTATAACACACTAGTCCATACCCGTTTGGGGATTTGACATAACCAAAGTAGGTGCAGAGTTTGGCTTGTGTGGGGGTGTATACTAACCTGACTCCGCCAGATGGGGCAGCAGAGAGTATCAAGGCATACACAGTGCTGCCTTGATCCCGCCTCTAGCTGCCGCTGATTGGCCAGGCCGTTTTGTGGCCGGGCATCAAGTCTGCCTGAGAGTTCCCAGATGGGAGCAGGATGGGGGAACCCAGTGTACTCTCTGCTGCCCCATCTGGCGGAGTCAGGTTAGGTGTATACTGTACATGCATTGCACTTGTATTGCTGAACATCCCAATAGTAGTAGCAACTATTAGCAGCACCATTCAGGTGAATGATTATATTTTTGAGGGGCGCAACCACATTCTAAATCCCCAGGATGTTGTCAATTGCAAATTCAGATCAGTCGTCCCAGCCACTGAGGAGAAGGTGGCAATCTCGTTACGAGAAAAGTGTTGCGCAATGTCTGAGAAAATCTGATGACGCATTCCGAGGACGCACTCCGCCCCTCCCCCCTCTCTCTCCCGCTGCCACTTCTATTGGCTCATGTGGCACACCCGTTATGTGATACTCAGCCAATCACAGCGCAGAATGACATTGGCAGACCTTTCATTCAATCACAACGGCATCTCCCTTTATTCTGTCGTCCTCAATTTTGCGGTCACTACTAAAATGATTAGTTGTACGGTAGATAAAAGACATTATTATAATAGAACATTCACCAGTGAATGTTCTATTATAATCAGCTGCCGCTGATTGGCCAGGCCGTTTTGTGGCCGGGCATCAAGTCTGCCTGAGAGTTCCCAGATGGGAGCAGGAGGGGGGAACCCAGTGTACTCTGCTGCTGTGGCGGAGTCAGGCAGCCTCTGTAGACATTATTTAAAGCACAACTCAAGACATACTTCTACTCTTGCTTTTAGTTGAGCTTTTAGCTAGTTTGGAGCTAAAACTAATGGGACCAAATCCATATTCATTTGGAGGTCCTTGACATGAAAAGGTTTAAAAACCACTGCAGTAGGACAGTATGAAGGGGGATGACCAGAGGACACAGTCTGGTCCCATAAACAGTACAGTATGAAGGTGGATGACCAGAGGACACAGTCTGGTCCCATAAACAGTACAGTATGAAGGTGGATGACCAGAGGACACAGTCTGGTCCCATAAACAGTACAGTATGAAGGTGGATGACCAGAGGACACCGTCTGGTCCCATAAACAGTACAGTATGAAGGGGGATGACCAGAGGACACAGTCTGGTCCCATAAACCACTGCAGTAGGACAGTATGAAGGTGGATGACCAGAGGACACAGTCTGGTCCCATAAACAGTACAGTATGAAGGTGGGCGACCAGAGGACACAGTCTGGTCCCATAAACAGTACAGCATGAAGGTGGATGACCAGAGGACACAGTCTGGTCCCATAAACAGTACAGTCTGAAGGTGGACGACCAGAGGACACAGTCTGGTCCCATAAACAGTACAGTATGAAGGTGGATGACCAGAGGACACAGTCTGGTCCCATAAACCACTGCAGTACAGTATGAAGGTGGATGACCAGAGGACACAGTCTGGTCTCATAAACAACGGTGTTTGTTGTCAGCTGTCGGAGAGGCGTAATCATCACAACCCACCCTCCAAATATTTACGCAAAGATCACTTCAACTCACTGTGGGGACACAAGAAGGAAAGACAAAAGTATAAGCAACAACAGTACAAATTACAAAGCAGCAGCAGTAGTTCCAGGCATGGCTGCAGGGTGAGGTATAGGGTGGAGTGTGTGTGGGGGAGCATCGATCCAGCCCAGTCCTCCTTCATGTTGACTGAGAAAAGCTCTCTGAACTCACACATGAAGCCATTTGTGGTGGGCTTGCAGAGAAAGAGTGAAAGAGAAAGAAAACTGTGTGTGTGTGTGTGTGTGTGTGTGTGTGTGTGTGTGTGTGTGTGTGTGTGTGTGTGTGTGGTGTGTGTGTGTGTGTGTGTGAGCGCCCCTCAAAGTTCTTTTTGAGGGGCGCTAGCCCCATCCTATATTCAGCTATTAGTGTAGATTTCCGTCTTACACAACCATTCAATTCCCATTGACAATGAATGGAGAATGTACGTCATATGTGCAAACGGCAGAGCGCATAACGGGAGGCGAGCTCCCCGCGCTCCAGGAACTGTACAAACAGCGGTATGTAGTCAAAGCCCAGCGCTTCATCAAGGACAAGCACAACCCGAGCCACAAACTGTTCCTACAACGAGCAAGAGGGCCTACCGCAGTATCAAGAGCAGCACCATCAGGTTCATGAACAGCTTTCACCCGGCTGCCGTCAGACTGCTGAACATGGCAGGAGTCTTGTTCGGTAGCCTGATAACAGGTGGTCTGGACAGGCTGGTCTCAGCCAGGTGGTATGGACAGGCTGGTCTCAGACCTGATAACAGGTGGTCTGGACAGGCTGGTCTCAGACCTGATAACAGGTGGTATGGACAGGCTGGTCTCACCTGATAACAGGTGGTATGGACAGGCTGGTCTCAGACCTGATAACAGGTGGTATGGACAGGCTGGTCTCACCTGATAACAGGTGGTATGGACAGGCTGGTCTCAGACCTGATAACAGGTGGTATGGACAGGCTGGTCTCAGACTGATAACAGGTGGTATGGACAGGCTGGTCTCAGACTGATAACAGGTGGTATGGACAGGCTGGTCTCAGACCTGATAACAGGTGGTATGGACAGGCTGGTCTCAGACCTGATAACAGGTGGTATGGACAGGCTGGTCTCAGACTGATAACAGGTGGTATGGACAGGCTGGTCTCAGACCTGATAACAGGTGGTCTGGACAGGCTGGTCTCAGACCTGATAACAGGTGGTCTGGACAGGCTGGTCTCAGACCTGATAACAGGTGGTATGGACAGGCTGGTCTCAGACCTGATAACAGGTGGTCTGGACAGGCTGGTCTCAGACCTGATAACAGGTGGTATGGACAGGCTGGTCTCAGACCTGATAACAGGTGGTCTGGACAGGCTGGTCTCAGACCTGATAACAGGTGGTCTGGACAGGCTGGTCTCAGACCTTTGATAACAGGTGGTCTGGACAGGCTGGTCTCAGGCTGGTCTCAGACCTTTGATAACAGGTGGTCTGGACAGGCTGGTCTCAGACCTTTGCTCTTCCTTCAACCTACTGTACCCTTAGAGTATATATGAATAGAGACGGCACCCGGAGGAAACCCTGAGACGAAATGGACATAGTGGCCGAATCTGGTATTGCAGTTTGGACCCAAACACATGAACGCACTGGTCCGTTGACTATCGTTGCGCACGTTCATGATGACACGTGAACGCTGTTTCATACGTGAACGCACGTGAACGCGTGCAATGATAGTCAGCGGCAGCGCGTTCATGTGTTTGGGTCCAATCCATCCCAGAATGCACTCTGTTCCTACACGGAAGGAGGAGTGAAATCGCCTCATGCGCTTTAGAACAACTTAATGCAAGTGGATGGGAGGAGAAATCCGGTGCCGTCTCTATTCATATATACTCTAAGACTGTACCTCTGTGGATTATACCAGGGACTTGAACTTGGCTCTTCCTTGGACCTTCCCAAGCAGGGACAAGGGACATTCCTAGTATTCGGTGACATTTGTGGCCCCTGTTGGTCATAATACAGCATATCTTGTGTAAAATAAGCAAAAACACAAATTCCAAAAATCTTTAGCATAAAATTCCCCCCTGTTATGTCCAAAATGTGTCCCCCCTGGGCCCTGTTACAGTGTATATGGATATGGAAAAAGTGGAATAATGCATTAAGCTGGACAAATATATACCGGTAATTATTTACTTTTTTTCACTTTGTCCACCACTTTGTCCACCATTCGACCTTGAGGCTTAATCAGGAGTCGTAGTAGCCACAGGATAATCTAAGCGGTGGATATTGCTCTTGTCTTCATATCTTTATGTATGTAAATTGTCTTGTTCTTTGTGTTATGTCAAATGTGTGTACGTATATGTGTTCTGCATACTTGGCTGCTGTGTCGCAAGACAAATTTCAGTGTGAACTGACAATAAAGTACTAGATCATATCATTATTTTAAAGCATCTAACTAAAATCTTTGCTTCTGGAGGTCTCCGAAACAAAACAGGTTTGAGATATAACTTCAAGCGTCTCCCACAGCGAGCCCCGCTCTCGACCCCCACATGAGCGACTTCTCAGTTCCACGGTGGCACAGGGAGGCTGATGGGCGCGTCAACCCCACATTCCTCCCTGCACCATGCAAATCCAACACAGACAAACCCCAGAGAGAGCGTAATAAAGACCACAACCTACCACGTCGCACGCTCCCATTCACCGCCTCATCATAAAGGCAACACTGTGCTCGCAACACCACCACAAGAGTGCTATCTTTACTTTCTTGTAACTATCATTTGGACCAAATTGCTGTTCCTTTGAGCGGAGGCCATCACCTTGTGTAATTATCACTCAGGGGGTAAAAAAAGGAAAAACCGTCTCACACATCCGACCAGCTGTTACTGTCGTGTTCATATTTATTTATAATCACTTTTGTGGTGTAGTTTCTATACTGGAAACGAATGACGTGTCCCACACGTAGATAGTTGATAGATTATTAGTACAGCTGAATTCAAAATCTTTTCTGTTTTCTTACTTTAGTTAAGGTACAAAATTACTCACTTACAGTACATCTATGCAGCTGTTTCTGACCACTGCCTGACCACTTACACTAGATAGATAGATAGATAGATAGATAGATAGATAGATAGATAGATAGATAGATATGATAGATAGATAGATAGATAGATAGATAGATAGATAGATAGATAGATAGCTTTATTGTCATTCAGCAGATACATAAAATGCATAGAGAACGATATGTCGTTTCACTGGCTTTTAGTATGCTAGTTAAAAGAGAGCTAAAAACTCTAAAATCCACTTTAAAAACAAATACATTAAAACTATCAATGCTGCTGACGCACACGATACATAACATACAGAACAAATACATTAAAACTATCAATGCTGCTGACACACAAGATACATAACATACAGAACAAATACATTAAAACTATCAATGCTGCTGACACACAAGATACATAACATACAGAACAAATACATTAAAACTATCAATGCTGCTGACACACAAGATACATAACATACAGAACAAATACATTAAAACTATCAATGCTGCTGACACACAAGATACATAACATACAGAACAAATACATTAAAACTATCAATGCTGCTGACACACACGATACATAACATACAGAACAAATACATTAAAACTATCAATGCTGCTGACACACACGATACATAACATACAGAACAAATACATTAAAACTATCAATGCTGCTGACACACAAGATACATAACATACAGAACAAATACATTAAAACTATCAATGCTGCTGACGACACACACGCGTCACACACAAGCATCACAAACTGGAAATGCAGTGTGAAGTGACACGTTTCCTGCCTGTTGATCTTTTTGCTTTAGCTTTTTTTTTTTTTTTTTTTGGTTTTAATCCTGAAAATTAACAGTTTTGGACATAGGTGTTCCACCCAACAGATATGACTTACAGTAAAAACCTTTTTCAGAATAAATAAATAGATTATTCACTTTTTTTTAACTTCTGTGGACTCTGATTTCACAGTAGTAATTATTTCACCTATTTATTAACCACTTGAACCCTATAGCATCCATATTGTTATATATTATAGTTGAACCCTATAGCATCCATATTGTTATATATTATACTTGAACCCTATAGCATCCATATTGTTATATATTATACT
>NC_136808.1:60044653-60059653 GCF_951216825.1 Electrona antarctica | reverse complement strand
ACACACACACACACACACACACACACACACACTTTGCTATTATTAGCGCGTCGTCAGAAACGTTTAAATGTCGGGAGCGATGCTCTCCAAAATTCCGACTTATGGAGGTTTTGAAAATCCTGCTTTGAATTGAGGTAAACTGAGAAGTTTTAACGTCCCATAGCATAACCACATAACCATTATATACACGGATAGGAGACGAGTATACGTTGGGGTCCGTATTTATACGGACCTTGCAAACAACGTCCCCTAGCGGCGGGGTCCGGATATAGACGGACCTGGCGCAAAAATAATTAATACAATATAACTTATACAATTGGGGTGGTTGTATTTTAGTCTCCCTGCTCTTCTATTGAGACATTTAGATTGTGTCAAAAACCATTAAGAAGTACAGAATTCTACAACGGTCTCTACTGTACTGTAGATCTATGTGGCGAGAGAGAAATCTATATCAGTCATTCTCATACATTCTCTCATTGGATTAGCCTTCTAGCTCAGGGGTGTCCAAAGTGAGGCCCGCGGGCCAAATGCGGCCCGGGGAAGAATGTTATGTGGCCCGCGGCTTTATACCAGAATCTAATTATGAACGACTTGCCCAAAAGTATGGGACATGTTTACATTGACGTTTTTTTTATTCACCTGGGCATTTCTCAGAGTATAATTTGTCAGGGTTCCTTGTTCCTTGTTGTCTCATTCTGAAGGGGTCAAATAAAGGCTATGTTATTTCATTTTTTACCTTGCAAGTCAATGGAATACTTTTCTACACTACAACAAGCGAATAAGCGATTACACCGTTTTAAAGTGGATTTTCATGACAACCAACGGTTGTCATGTTGGTCGGTACAGTGGCTGTTCAAAGGTAACTTTAACCAACGGTTGTCATGTTGGTCGGTACAGTGGCTGTTCAAAGGTAACTTTAAACATCGTCAGTCTAGCCTGAAAGACGGCCGTAAATGGTCCGCAGTCAACCAAGTAATACAGATGTATTATTATCAGTATTACGATATTAACCTGCGGAACACATTATTAAGTGAAGGTGGGGGCCACTTGTATGTTGTAGACCATGCAGGCCCATAGCAACCTCATATGTTCAAAACTCATATGTTACTTTTCTGCAGGATTCAAATCCCAAAATAGCAAAAGTATCAGATCTTCAAGCTCGAAAGGCAACGTGTTTCGGTTCATGTAGATGGTAAATGGTGCATTTATATAGCGCCTTTATCCAAGGCGCTTTACATAGATTGTGCATTACATTCACACATTCATACACCGATTGCGGCGGAAGCCATGCAAGGTACCAACCAGCACATCGGGAGCAATTTGGGGTTCAGTGTCTTGCCCAAGGACACTTCGACATGTAGTCAGGAGGAGCCGGGATTCGAACCGCCGACCCATGGATCATTGGACGACCTGCTCTACCTCTTGAGCCACAGTCGCCCCATCCACAGGGGGGCGCTGTAGCCTGATCAAGTACCTGCTCTACCTCTTGAGCCACAGTCGCCCCATCCACAGGGGGGCGCTGTAGCCTGATCAAGTAAGGGCCGTTCCATCCACAGTGTGACGCTGTAGCCTGATCAAGGCCCCATCCACAGGGGGGCGCTGTAGCCTGATCAACCTGCTCTACCTCTTGAGCCACAGTCGCCCCATCCACAGGGGGGCGCTGTAGCCTGATCAAGTACCTGCTCTACCTCTTGAGCCACAGTCGCCCCATCCACAGGGGGGCGCTGTAGCCTGATCAAGTACCTGCTCTACCTCTTGAGCCACAGTCGCCCCATCCACAGGGGGGCGCTGTAGCCTGATCAAGTAAGGGCTCTTGAGCCACAGTCTCCCCATCCACAGGGGGGCGCTGTAGCCTGATCAAGTAAGGGCAGTCGCCCCATCCACAGGGGGGCGCTGTAGCCTGATCAAGTAAGGGCAGTCGCCCCATCCACAGGGGGGCGCTGTAGCCTGATCAAGTAACGGCCGTTCATTTACAAACCCACAAAAACACAAAAAGTGTTGGAGATAAGAGGTTTCTGCAATGACAGCGACGGTATCTTATCCTACGAGCATTATGACATCATTCATCATCATTATGACATCATGCTGCATAACTGTCATTCCAACAGAGCCATGTCTTCAGTGTTTGGGGCCTGGATCACAAGAAGGGGTCATTGTCTCCCCCCGGGGGGGAGGGGGGGAGTTCCTCTCTGGCACGCCGTGCGTCCGTCCCGGCAGGAGGAGGAGGGTCATCGGATGGAGAAGGACAGGAGGAGGAGGAGGGTCATCGGATGGAGAAGGACAGGAGGAGGAGGAGGGTCATCGGATGGAGAAGGACAGGAGGAGGAGGAGGGTCATCGGATGGAGAAGGACAGGAGGAGGAGGAGGGTCATCGGATGGAGAAGGACAGGAGGAGGAGGAGGGTCATCGGATGCGTCCGTCCGTTAACTCAAAGAAATATGTGCGTCTGCATGGGAAGAAAGCACAAGCGTCTTAAACCCGCGCTAATCTCATTTGGACGGCAATGAAATCATACGGTCACTTTGAGCAGTTTTTTTAGCCAAGTCTAAGTACTGGATGTTTAAAGGTCCAGGGTGCAGGGTGACCTGGCATTAGACTGACTCTGTTTCCACAACAGCCTAAAACAAAGGCTCTTTTACTGATAATGGGAGACATGTTGAGCATGGAGACTCAGGGCCAAATTAGCCATTGCGCCAGTGGGGCCGTGGCCCTGCAGGGGCTCTTCACTCTCAGGGGCCCCAGTGGGGCCGTGGCCCTGCAGGGGCTCTTCGCTCTCAGGGGCCCCTCGGCCGTGGGGCCGTGGCCCTGCAGGGGCTCTTCGCTCTCAGGGGCCCCTCGGCCGTGGGGCCGTGGCCCTGCAGGGGCTCTTCGCTCTCAGGGGCCCCTCGGCCGTGGGGCCGTGGCCCTGCAGGGGCTCTTCGCTCTCAGGGGCCCCTCGGCCGTGGGGCCGTGGCCCTGCAGGGGCTCTTCGCTCTCAGGGGCCCCAGTGGGGCCGTGGCCCTGCAGGGGCTCTTCGCTCTCAGGGGCCCCTCGGCCGTGGGGCCGTGGCCCTGCAGGGGCTCTTCGCTCTCAGGGGCCCCAGTGGGGCCGTGGCCCTGCAGGGGCTCTTCACTCTCAGGGGCCCCAGTGGGGCCGTGGCCCTGCAGGGGCTCTTCGCTCTCAGGGGCCCCAGTGGGGCCGTGGCCCTGCAGGGGCTCTTCGCTCTCAGGGGCCCCAGTGGGGCCGTGGCCCTGCAGGGGCTCTTCACTCTCAGGGGCCCCAGTGGGGCCGTGGCCCTGCAGGGGCTCTTCGCTCTCAGGGGCCCCAGTGGGGCCGTGGCCCTGCAGGGGCTCTTCGCTCTCAGGGGCCCCAGTGGGGCCGTGGCCCTGCAGGGGCTCTTCGCTCTCAGGGGCCCCTCGGGGGAAATTGAACCGTGCGGTACTTATCTTTCTTTCTTTCTTTCTCACCTTTATTTATCCTCGGAATACAGTTGAGGACAAGCCCTCATTTTAATACAGTTGAGGACAAGCCCTCGTTTTAATACAGTTGAGGACAAGCCCTCATTTTAATACAGTTGAGGACAAGCCCTCGTTTTAATACAGTTGAGGACAAGCCCTCATTTTAATACAGTTGAGGACAAGCCCTCGTTTTAATACAGTTGAGGACAAGCCCTCGTTTTAATACAGTTGAGGACAAGCCCTCATTTTAATACAGTTGAGGACAAGCCCTCGTTTTAATACAGTTGAGGACAAGCCCTCGTTTTAATACAGTTGAGGACAAGCCCTCATTTTAATACAGTTGAGGACAAGCCCTCGTTTTAATACAGTTGAGGACAAGCCCTCATTTTAATACAGTTGAGGACAAGCCCTCATTTTAATACAGTTGAGGACAAGCCCTCGTTTTCAACGTAGCCGAGGTTACAATACACAGAAATACAGTCACAAAACAATACATCAAACAACATTATAAATCAGGGTAAACTTTATAAAGGAACTTTATACAGAACAACCATCAGTAAAATAAATCAATTGAAGCAGGAGCGATCACGGTGAACAATATTCTGGAGCATTCCTTTGAACTGACCGAAGGATGGCAGGGAGCTCAGTTTTAAGGAGTTTTGGAGTTTGGAGTTCATTCCATGAAGTTGGGCCATTGACAGAAAAAGCTGTCCAACTCTGTCTGGGCCTGAGGAACCTTGAGCCTTAAGAAATCACTAGAGCGGGTCAGTACTAGGTACTAGGTTTGAGGCCCTGGAAAGGGCTCCTGGAGCCCTTTATTGGCCGTTGATTTTGTTAAATTTAGGTCAAAAACCACGAAAAGTTTGCGCGCACGCAGGCTATGGGGACCCTGCATGAATCAAAAATAATCCGTCCCTACATGGAGTGTGCGCATGTGTGTGTGTGCGCGCGCGTGCATGCATGTGCGCGCGTGTGTGTGTGTGTGTGTGTGTGTGTGTGTGTGTGTGTGTGTGTGTGTGTGTGTGTGTGTGTGTGTGTGTGTGTGTGTGTGTGTGTGTGTGTGTGTGTGTGTGTGTGTGTGCGTGCGTGCGTGTGTGTGTGTGTGTGCATACAATCCTCTATGGTTTTTATCATATTGTATCATGAACTTTTAATGGAGTCCTTATTTGTCCTGGTTCAAAAAGAAAACTACGTGATGTCATATCAATTATAAACTAGCGTGTATACAGTTAGCAGTGTTAGTGTTGCTCATGTGACCAAGGCCCGTCCTTCTGGGCCTGATTAAAAATAGGATTGTGGGAGGATGTAAATGAATGAAACATTGTATAGAATTACATTCTTTTGGTGTCTTATTATAAATCCCGCAAGGGACGAATCTTATAGACAACATAGAAATGTATTATTTAATTCATTCATGGGCTCCACTGAACTCATTCCCCCCCAGATTCGGCAAAACATGGGGATGAATTATTATCAGGAGTCGTCACCATGTTGGCTTGTAGTGGAGCCATAAAGGACCACCTATGGTCTATAGCTTGCCAAAATAAATTACCCCCCACTGTTTTGTCTGTAAATATACTTTTACTGCTCCTAGAATATTGATGATCTCTTGTATAGTATTGTAACTATGTACGTCTGATGAATTGAATACACAGGACTACAATGGAAACAAGCCTTCAGGGCTTTGTTGTGTTATCCTTTTAGTATTATGTATAACTGTACCTGACAAATTAATTGTCTGACCAGTCACACACAATGTAAGTAAGAACATGTTGGGGGTGCAAGAACTGCCCAGCAGATCATTGGCAAGGCTCTGCCGGAGTTGTGCCGCGCCTCGACCAGGTGAGGTGAAGATTGATTGATTGAAAATTGTATTAACCCCCTTATGGCCACCCTAATTAACAGTGGATTGTGCCTTCTACCTGCACTATTCATATTTTTAATTCATCATTTTAATGCCAATAGACTGTGAAAAGTGGACTGTAAGTAATCAAATGGCAGGTGTGGGGTTTGCCATGGCAATCAATTGGATGAGGCAAAGGCTGGAAATTCTAGGCTCATTAGGTCCACTAGCAGAGCCTGACCAGAGCCTTTTGTGGTGTTTCTGGACAACGGTGTGTCCCACAGACTCGAGGCCGGGCACTGCCCTCCCTGTGGGGGTGTGGAACGTGTGTCAAATTTGAAGTCGGTGGGGCGAATGGTTCTTGTGTTACGTGGATTACAACCGACAGAGACGTGGTCCATTTATACATATTTATATTCAAAGATTTGCGCCACATTTTCACGATTTTTCAAAAATAGGAGATTTACAAGCTCATAGCGCGGCACTCGGTGCATGTAGATCTGCTATTTTTCAATAGCTAACATAATGCCCTGAATGGGATAAGGTATAGAGAGATGAATCACAAAAACAACATTTCCATTTCTAATTGCTGCCAAATCCTCGGAAATGCAGAACAAATTCAGCTGTGTGAATGATACATGTTTACACAATTGAACCCTATACTTAGTTTGACCGGGATCCCCCTGCACGGCAGGGATCCCCCTGACCGGATCCCCCTGACCGGGATCCCCCTGCACGGCAGGCTGACCGGGATCCCCCTGCACGGCAGGGATCCCCCTGACCGGATCCCCCTGACCGGGATCCCCCTGACCGGATCCCCCTGACCGGGATCCCCCTGCACGGCAGGCTGACCGGGATCCCCCTGCACGGCAGGATCCCCCTGCACGGCAGGATCCCCCTGCACGGCAGGCTGACCGGGATCCCCCTGACCGGGATCCCCCTGCACGGCAGGCTGACCGGGATCCCCCTGCACGGCAGGTTCCCCCTGCACGGCAGGCTGACCGGGATCCCCCTGCACGGCAGGATCCCCCTGCACGGCAGGATCCCCCTGCACGGCAGGATCCCCCTGCACGGCAGGATCCCCCTGCACGGCAGGTTCCCCCTGCACGGCAGGCTGACCGGGATCCCCCTGCACGGCAGGCTGACCGGGATCCCCCTGCACGGCAGGATCCCCCTGCACGGCAGGCTGACCGGGATCCCCCTGCACGGCAGGGATCCCCCTGACCGGGATCCCCCTGCACGGCAGGCTCCATAAAACAGTATGTCCGCAATTTGAGTAAATTTGAGTGTCACTTTGTGCTGCGGTATGAGCTTGTATATCTAGGCCTGGCATTTGTTTTTTGGAATAACCAAAGTAAAAAATATGGTTAAAATGGTCGAATCCCTTCGCTGATCCCTTCGCATCAAAATACGTTGGCCATTTGCAACGCATTGTGAGCTCGTAAAATCGACTATTGAACTTGTATATCGGCTATTCATTATTTTTTTTACCCTCCATTCCATGCGGTTAAAGGATGTTGCTTGCTTGCTACAGAAGCCCAAAGCGCTGTTCATACCTATCCTCTGCAGAGCCCAGGGCTTTGCTCACTTCCACTTTAAAGACAAGCTGTAATTGTATGTGCCACCCAGCGAGAGCCAAAACCCCTGAGAGAAAAGACCAAACGCTTCACAGACAAAACAATGCTTCTCTCCAACAAGTTTAAGCTCCTCAAAGCGACAAGTCAGAGAGGTGTTGATGAACATACCAACCAACCAGTGACAAGTCAGAGAGGTGTTGATGAACATACCAACCAACCAGTGACAAGTCAGAGAGGTGTTGATGAACATACCAACCAACCAGTGACAAGTCAGAGAGGTGTTGATGAACATACCAACCAACCAGTGACAAGTCAGAGAAGTATTGATGAACATACCAACCAACCACTGTTCATTTTGTTGACTAAGTCGACTAAGGTATTTGATATTAGTTGACTAAGACAAGACTAACACTAAACAATTTCAGAAGACTAAGTAAGACTAAGTCTAAATGGTGTGTTATTCAAAAGACTAAGACTAAATAAAAAATATTCTGAAAAAAACAACACTGCAATCCAACAACACTCCGCCATAATAAAAACACAAGAAAAAAACAGAACGTGAGGATCTTAACGACTTAGTGACAGAAGAGCGACAGACACACATGCCAGTGACTAGGCTGCTTAAGCATAGCTGTTTCCGGGGGAGGGGTGGGGGGGACTTGAACATATAATAAGCTCTTCTTTAGGTAGGCGTTGCCTCCGCATTGCAGAGTTCATCTTTTTAGAAGAATGTGTCGGCACAAGCTGGGATCTGAATACCACTCATTCATTGGCAGTTATGCATGTCAATGCTCTTCAGCTAGCATAAAGACGCTCTCGCACAGACACAGCCATCCTGTTTTATTTCTGGGAACGTATATCTCGTATCTCCATTCTCCTCCCTCCCTTTCCCTTCCACACACACGCACGCACGCACGCACGCACGCACGCATGCACGCACGCACGCACGCACGTGTGTGTGTGTGTGTGTGTGTGTGTGTGTGTGTGTGTGTGTGTGTGTGTGTGTGTGTGTGTGTGTGTGTGTGTGTGTGTGTGTGTGTGTGTGTGTGTGTGTGTGTGTGTGTGTGTGTGTGTGTGTGTGTGTGTGTGTGTGTGTGTGTGTGTGTGTGTGTGTGTGTGTGTGTGTGTGTGTGTGTGTGTGTGTGTGTGTGTGTGTGTGTGTGTGTGTGTGTGTGTGTGTGTGTGTGTGTGTGTGAGTGTGTGTGTGTGTGTGTGTGTGTGTGTGTGTGTGTGTGTAATGACAGGCCTGTAGTGTGGGGGTGGGTTTGGATGTCAGATTTAGATTTACAACAGATAGATCACAGGATGCCCAAAGGTCTTCAGTTTGAAATCATGGCAGATATCCGGTTGTGGGTCTCATGCACGCAGGCTGATAAAACACACGTGCATGAATGAATGAGTGCACAATGAAAATCCTCAGTCTTGATGTAACTCTGAGAGAGAGAGCGTACGGATTAAGGAACCACATGGACCCCTATCAGCCTCAGCCTGCATGCAGATTCCACACTGCTTGCTTACGTTCAACGTTTTCTCTTCTCACTATAGAGGAAAAGATGCACGTAGCAAATCAGGCAGGCTACCCCTATTTTTCAGTTGCTTCTGATATCCCACATACACTCGGAACATCATGTGTCTCAGTGCTTGAGTCCAAACAAGCCCTAAATACATGTATAGAATATAGGCAACACATGGACACTTATGCACTTATTCATGGCCAACATTGGTCACTTCAGTCTGTCATATTACCAACACCTGGTAGAAGAAAAAATCATGGGTACAAAAAGCACCTTCTCCAAATAGACCGACTACATATAATGGAGGAGATTACACGCACGCACGCACACACACACACACACACACACACACAAATATGGGGATTTGTCTTTGGAAGAAAAGTGCATAAAGTTTTACGATATATAGCTTCCTCCCTTCAGCTTTTTCTACAGTTTGAGACATCAGTAAATGTCAATCAATCACTGCAGAGTCACATACACTGTAGATCCAAGCCACATACAGTATAGATGCAGTGTTAAATTGGTTTACGGTCATTCTTTTCACGCTTCAAAGTGCAACTCTGAGCTTTTATATAGAGATGTCGATAGACATATCAATGCCAGTGAAGAATTACGTGCAGAAAGGCTCTGACCTTAACTCTAAATACGAGGCCATTTGCACATTATAGTCGGTATAGTCGGTACAGTTCTCAATGTGAAACTCAGAGTTTACACTAGAACGGAATTATCGTCTGTTGAAGGAAGGGGGATTAAAGTCCTTCATTTTGCCACGCATTTGATTCATAAGAAAGAAAAAATGGGTGGTACAAAGTTGGCAAAGACGGCTTTCAACAAGTCTAAGGCCTCACTCACACCTATCGATCTAGCATACAACATTGATGCATGCTAGATGTAAAGAAAGGGTTTGTTTACATCTAGCATACAACATTGATGCATGCTAGATGTAAAGAAAGGGTTTGTCTTGCCCCAATGCATTTCCAATGGAAGTCACATGGTTTGACACAACATTTGTGTTGTACGGCTTTCGGCTGTGTTTCGACTGCCCCCCACCCCCTCATACAACACAAATGTTGTGTTAAACCATGTGACTCCCATTGGAAATGCATTGTGAGCTTGCATCAGTCAATAAGTCTCATGCATCAGCTATACATCAATCTGTTGTGACCGTGTGAGTCAGGCCTAAGGAAGTTAGATGGGCACTTCTGACATCATGTTGATGACACATTCTGCATGAGAAGGACCCGATGCTTTTGACACACTGGTGGATATTTGCTCTCCTCTGAGAGCACCTTGCTTGCCACCAGGGGCCATTCGGGGAAATTGGACCGTGAGGTACTAGGTTTGACGCCCTGAAAAGGGCTCCTGGGACCCTCCATTGGCTGTTAAAAAGATGATAAAAACACAGAAAAACACGAAAATGTTGCGCGCTTGCGCGCTATGGGGGCCCTGCAAATATCACCGGCCCAGGGGCCCTCATGGGGGTTAATCCGGCCCTGCTTGTCTCAGGGTAAAGTCTATACTATTTTATTTCCACGTGCCGATGATAACAGCTGACGTACAAGCTCACATGGCGTCACTGCGACGCATGGTGAGCAATGCAGGGCCACCCGATGCGTTCTTAAAGGACCACTTCACCACTTTTCAACATCTCTTCATATAATTGGTCCTCACTAATGTTCATGATAAAACACCACCATTTTTTCCTACTCAGTCTGTGTCTCGTAGGAGAGTTTTGGGCAGTTCGGACACCCGTCCACCAGTGACATCATCATTAGGCAGATTATTTTTTAAACAAGATTTGTTTTAAAATATATTTAGATTTGTATTATCGTGAGAACGATGGCTTCAACTTTTGCATTGCAACTTTTCAGGAAAAGAAAGCCTGCCGTTTCTATTAGATTGGATTCACCATCGATGATGTCACTGGTGGACGGGTTTCTGAACTGCCCACAGCCTTCCTATGAGACACAGACTGAGTAGGAAAAAAATGTGATATTTTATCATGAACATTAGTTAGGACCAATTATAGGAAGAGAAGTTGAAAAGTGGTGAAGTGGTCCTTTAATGCCCACCCAATCAAAAGTTATGGGGAATTATTTCTCTTTATAGCCAATATGAAAGAATCCGCAAAATATCTGTACCATTTATCATTTCTGGGTGCGGGGCAGCGGCTTTAAAGACATTTAGACCAACCTGAACACCATCAGTGCTGTTATTAACCGACAGGGTGCTGATGGACATTGGATTACTGTCGGTCAAAGAAGGAGAAGATATATAGATGGATAGATAAACTGATATGATGATAACGTCGTTTTCTATGCATTTTGGGGATATACAGGGATTTGACGCCCCCCCCCCCCTCCTACGTGAGCTTGGAAATGGGCTATTTTCGGTGTGCAACACTGTCTGGCGTGGAACTAAATCGCCCTTCACTAAAACAATGAAACAAAACTCTACCGTAATGGGATGGAGACATCTCTCTCTCTCTCTCTCTGTCTCTGTCTCTCTCGTCCAATCCCTGGGCCAATAACCACACCCACCGGTCCCGCCCACGCCTCATGAGGCCAGCCCACCTTCAGCAGGCCCTCTGGGAAATTAGAACCATCCATTCATTCCAAAACCGCCTTTCAGAACAGAGCAGCATTTGGCCTGTTTGATATTTGATCAGATCTGTCACCCCCACCCCCCCCTCCTCCCTCTCTCTCTCTCTCTCTCTCTCTCTCTCTCTCTCTCTCTCTCTCTATTTCTCTTAAATGGAAAGCGAGTGATTAGGAAGCCTGTTGGAATTCGGGAGTCCTGTTTCACCAGCATGTGTTCTCCGTCTGGGCAAGGTCCCCGATTCCCACAATCACTCCTCCCTCCCACCAACACACCCACCTTTATGCCCCCACCTTTCTCTCTCTCTCTCTCTCTCTCTCTCTCTCTCTCTCTCTCTCAGCAAATTATCCACAACTCTGTCAAAGAGCTTTGATATGGTTTCTGTCGGGAGGGAAACATCATATGTCCAAAACTGTTACTTTTCAGGATTCAAATTCAAAAGCAGCAAAAGCGGCAGGTCGCCGGCGAGCGCTTCACGACCGCGTCTCAAGCTTGTAGATCTGCTGCTGTTGATGCGTTTGTGTGACGCTGTATGTAGTGTGATCAAGTAGGGCGTTCATTTACGGGGGATAAAACCCAAATGCTTAGAATAAAGGGTATATACCGTAGAATAGAGGGTATATACCGTATGCTTAGAATAGAGGGTATATACCGTATGGTGACATCATCATCATAGCCAGAAGTTATGCAGGAACGCCTACTGACTGCTTTCGGGCCTTGACAGCCCCATACATCCAAACGTATGGATGTCTTATCTGACTGTATTAAACAATGTTAAACTCACTTGGTCACTAACTTCGCCACTCGATTCGCCACTCACTTTATGCATGCCTCTATTCCCATATAGATTAGAGGTTTCTGCCCGACAGCAACAATAATCAGAGCTTTTCTCTTTGCACTTCCCACCTGCTCGCTGCGTGTGTGTGTGTGCGTGCGTGCGTGCGTGCGTGCGTGCGTGCGTGCGTGCGTGCGTGTGCACTCGGCCGCGCCACGCAGGGTGTGGACGGCTGAAGAATCATGTCTTTATTTTTAGACGTGGTTCTTCTATCCTTCCTTCTGGTCCCGTGAAGAATGGAAGAGGAAAGGAAGGTCCTCCTGGTCAACAGCACCGTCATGAAACAATAGACCTGTTTATGGTCCTCCTGGTCAACAGCACCGTCATGAAACAATAGACCTGTTTATGGTCCTCCTGGTCAACAGCACCGTCATGAAACAATAGACCTGTTTATGGTCCTCCTGGTCAGCAGCACCGTCATGAAACAATAGACCTGTTTATGGTCCTCCTGGTCAACAGCACCGTCATGAAACAATAGACCTGTTTATGGTCCTCCTGGTCAACAGCACCGTCATGAAACAATAGACCTGTTTATGGTCCTCCTGGTCAACAGCACCGTCATGAAACAATAGACCTGTTTATGGTCCTCCTGGTCAACAGCACCGTCATGAAACAATAGACCTGTTTATGGTCCTCCTGGTCAACAGCACCGTCATGAAACAATAGACCTTTTTATGGTCCTCCTGGTCAACAGCACCGTCATGAAACAATAGACCTGTTTATGGTCCTCCTGGTCAACAGCACCGTCATGAAACAATAGACCTGTTTATGGTCCTCCTGGTCAACAGCACCGTCATGAAACAATAGACCTGTTTATGGTCCTCCTGGTCAACAGCACCGTCATGAAACAATAGACCTGTTTATGGTCCTCCTGGTCAACAGCACCGTCATGAAACAATAGACCTGTTTATGGTCCTCCTGGTCAACAGCACCGTCATGAAACAATAGACCTGTTTATGGCTCTGCTTGAGTTTGCATTGATGTAAACAGCTGATCTAAACCTGTTCATAACGTCACTGGAGCAGCAATCTGAGAACCCATCGGCAAAAAGTAGATGAAAAACAGCGCCCTCCTTTCCTTGGATTTGACGTGAGTCAACAGTCTGTCTTGAGAGACTAGTGGAGCAGTGGTTCTCAAAGGGGGGTCGTTGGGGGAGGGGGTTCCAGGGGGTCCCCAGCTAAATGTGTTAAATGCAGCATCACAATCGTTTGAACCACTTTATCCACTTCTACGTTGGCTCCCATTTAGATGTCATTTTCATGTCAAGTACCCACAGAATTATCTGTATTTGGCCGCGGACCCCCATCTGAAAATATGTTGTTCCAGGCTCAGAAGCAAAGATTTGAGTTAAAAACATTTGCTGTGAAAGAATATATAGCCTATTCAAAGAATTGTGCCACATTTCCACGATTAAGGGGAACACTTAATCGTAAAAGGGGTTCCCGTCCAGAATGGGTTAAATAAATAGCAGTATACATCTGCTATTTAAAAAAAAAAAAAAAACACACACGGTCTACCAGTTTAAAATGGACTTACCCACTCCCTAAAAAGTGTTTTCACAGCTTACCTGTGAAAGTGTGAAAGTCTGGGTAGTTTCTTGGGCTCTGCACATCTCCAATGCATTCATTTTGTTTTACTACTCTGATCTTCAGACCTACTCACTGGAAACAGGTTTGACACTCCGGTGGACACACAACCAGTGTTGTTTTCGTCGACTAAAACGAAGACGAAAAATGTCCGTCGACTACCTTTTTCCACTGACGAAAACTAAATGGAAACTAAATAAAAACTAAGCTATGCTGACTAAAACTAAGACTAAATATACTGATAATTTCGTCAACAAATAAAAACTAGACTTAAAATGTCAGGAAGGGACTAGTGGACAAGAGATCCAGTATAAGTCATTTTACACTTGGTTTGCATGCTGAAAATAGCAGATCTACAAGCTCACAACGCGTCGCAGCGCGACGCGTTGTGAGCTTGTAGATCGGCTATTTTCAGCAAGTGTAAAATCAGTCATTAAACGGCATCAAGGCCCGCCAAAATACATTTTAGTCGACTAAATCAACTGTAGATTTAGTCGACTAAAATCTTATGATATTTAGCCAACTAAAACTAGACTAACACTAAAACATTCCAGGTGACTAAAATGTGACTAAAACTAAATGAAGACTATTCAAGAGACTATGACTAAAACTAAAATCAAAATTTGCTGCCAAAAACAACACTGCACACAACCCGACCGATCAAATGTGTGCATACTTCATAGTATATGGAACTCTAAATTACGCCAACGATATATATATAGCAAATAAAAAAGATATACCGTAAAGCTGCTATAAGGTCCTTTGAAACGGTCAGCGATTAACACGCCTAAATTTATTGAACAGAGATGATTTTTCTCATGATATAAACCAGTGGCTCTCAAAGTATGGTACGGGGACCCCCAGGGGTCCTTGGGGGGTTCCAGGGGGTCCCCAGCAAAATGTGTTAATACAGCATCACATGATCACAATCATGATGACTTCATCAAAATCAGGACTTTATCCATGTATGTGTTGGCTATACGGGGCGGCTGTGGCTCAGGAGGTATAGAGCCAATGATCCATGGGTCGGCGGTTCGAATCCCGGCTCCTCCTGTCTACATGTCGAAGTGTCCTTGGGCAAGACACTTCCGCCGTAATCGGTGTATGAATGTGTGTGTGAATGGGTGAATGTAATGCACAATCTATGTAAAGCGCCTTGGATAAAGGCGCTATATAAATGCACCATTTACCATTTACCATTTACTATACAAAAATCACACCCGTGTGAACTGAGTGGTGTAAGGTTTTATATAGCATGATCAGCTGTGGTCTGACGTAATGTCTGACGTTAAAGATCTTTGGCTAGGTAGACTCGTCTTCTGATGTGATGATTTGTGACCATGAAGTTGATTCAGCTGGAGTTTTTGTCCGATGTGAGGTATTATATAAGGTAAGGTATTATATAGCCTGATCAGCTCTGATCTGACGTAATGAAATCACACCTGGATGTGATTTCACAACTGGCTTTTTTTGTGCAGAGAAAATGACCATGGTTGCTACGGTCATCCAGTTCACCCGGGTGTGATTTAATTACGTCAGAAATTATTTTGAACATAGCAACCATGCTCATTTTTTTCTGCACACAAAAGCCAGTTGTAGGAGTGGTTTAC
>NC_136808.1:60035448-60044453 GCF_951216825.1 Electrona antarctica | reverse complement strand
ACATGGGGAGAGCCCCGAACTAAGCCCATGCTTCCTTCAATGCGTGAGGAGTGGGCAGGCTGCTTCTTATCACCTGACAGGGGGGAGTTTCCCCGGTATAGGACGTAGCCTGTGGAAGGAACACGGATACTCCATTCCTTTCCCCTCCATCAGGTGCCCTGGCAGGCCAGGGGGAGGAAGTTTAGAGACCAGGATTACTGCATGTTCTTTTGTGAGGTATAAACTATAGGGCACACAGGGAGAACATGCAAACTCCACACAGAAAGGCCCTTTCACCAATCCCACCTAGTATTGACGCCTATGACGCGGAGGAGAGAACACGCCCCCAGTGTTCACAGCGGGAATGAAACCCAGGCAGGACCTTCTAGCTGTGAGGCGTCAGACAGCACTACCGACGCCACCATGCCCCTTTTATATTGGACATAACAGACAGAAACATTCAACAAGACATAACAATAAAACAAACATCAGACTATAATGCATAATAAACGTGAGTAATTATGCATATATATCATGATGAGGTATAGGCAACAAACAGTACAACAGTTGGACACATTAACACTCCCGACGCCCAGGACGAAGTAGTGTCCAAAAGACGAAGATTATTGATATGAGAACGGATCGCATGGCTCCACAGCCTGGGAGCGCCTGTTGGGCAATCCTCGGTGACGCGCAAGAGTGAGACGTCATCGAAAAACTCCCTCCCCTGTTTAGCTGATGAAAACGAAAATCTTAAAACGTTCATAACTCGCGATCTAAATCATCCCGTCTAATTATGAAAAAATATCCTGTGTTAGACGGTCCAGTCGCTAGTCTCGATAGATTTATTCTTGTCTCCCGTTGTTGTCGATCGACTCTAGAGTGGTGTGGCTATTGTTAGCTGCTACACACACATCAACAACTCATCCTCCGGTCCGTCCGGAAAAGGGGTCCGTGTTTATAAATCGAATGGGCGCTATAATGTAATGGATTAAATAACCCTGGGCAATTAAAGTGTTTTAACAATTAGGCCTGTAGCCTACAAAGCAGAGCAGTCACACAGCAGAGTCAAGATGACCCGTGGTAGGACCCCAGATTTACTCTAATGTTGTTAAACTGTCCTGCTTGTTGCAACGGAGCCTGTCCAGATGTATCAGAGACACAAACTCTAGTGAAACAAGGAACGATGGGAGTCTTCCACTCTGCTCAAATAATTATCTTTGCTACAAGTGTACCAAGTTGCCGTATTCTGTTGGACAGAATACGGCCGAGCGAGAGAAGCATCAGAGAAACCAGACAGATTAGTGTATCCGGTTCGATCTGAAAACGGTATCCTCTGCTATACCAAGCAAAACATATTATGCCAGAATAAAGCAATCTTTGGACAAGACCAGAAAGTGTGACCCAAGTTGGAGATGTTGCATGTTGTATCAAAAATGTATACTTTTTATTCATTCAACTTTTAGAGTAATGTAATCTGTGCACAACTGAACTGGACAAGCTGCGACCGAGCCCGAGTGGATCGTGTTTAGTTCCAAACATTACTGTATAGTTACAAACACTACTGTGTGTATGTTTCAATCCTGCTTTTTTCTCTCTACACCAAATCTCTTGGCCAAAACTAGCCGATCTACAAGGCCACAACGAATCACAATGCGATGCGCTGTGAGCGTGTAGGTCTTGTATTTTCAGACACTGAGATCCATATATGGTTAAAGGAATCATGTTCATCACTCTCTTCAACCAATAATTTGATCTGAAAATGACCACAAATATCCACACTCCACTCCGCGCTCCAGAACAACTCAATTATCAGACGGACTGCCTGAACAGCCGTGAAAAACGGCTCTCACGTTTTGAGACAAAGCTTTTTGGCCACACACGGTGACCCCCTCAGGTGACCTCAAAGCCCTTTGGACCCAGGGGTCTTTGATGTCTAATACCCCACCCCCCACCTTCGTAGCCGACCGTAGCGCTCAGGAAGAGCCACAGATACCGATCTGATCCCTCCTGCATGAGGGCTTCATCCAACTCTCCCCGTTCACGTTGCTTCCTGCTGCGCAAACTCCCTAAAAGCTACGGGCTGGACTCTTGATTTTCACCCCCAAATTAGATTACAGCCATGCAGGGGGAAACAGAACCCCCAGGACCACCCCCCCCTACCCCTCCGTCCTCTCCCTGTCTCTCCCCTTCTCCTGAGAACCTCTGCTTTGAGAAGACACACCTCGTACTACCAAAAAGGTGCAGCTGTATAAACCATACAGGCGTTTCTTCAGAGTAAAAAACCACATACATGCTGGTTGGATTTACCTGAAATGCAATCTGGGACAAGGAATCCGAGATAAAGGCATTTTGAAAGGAACAGAAACAGTTGGTGTGGATCCGCGCAGCGATCAAGATGGACAATTATTATTTTTCCACCACTAGCAACCCAGTGCTAATGTAAGTAGCATTGCTACTCGATCGATCATAACCAACACAAAGGACCAATTGACGTAGATCTGCGGCAATGGTGGCAAAAGTGTTTAAAACAAGATGAACCCCTTCTGAGAGCGTTCATTTGGCCAAAATAGCAGATCGACAAGATACAAGCTATACATCTTGTAAATGTATGGTTTTCTCTGGAAGAAACCTCACGTCCTAAACTGTTACTTTTCAGGATTGAAATTCAGAAAAAGCAGATCTACATGGTTGCGGATCTGCTACTTTTGATACTTTTACTATACGCTATGATCAAGTCTGACCTTAATTTACAAAAAGTTAGAATGTCCGTTTCTGTGTACACGTTGAAGTGGTCAAGAGTGATTCATACAATCTGCACCTAAACTCAGAAAACAAGGTTGTACCCCATTTTATACCCCACTCTCTCGCTCTCTCTCTCCCTGTGTGTGTGTGTGTGTGTGTGTGTGTGTGTGTGTGTGTGTGTGTGTGTGTGTGTGTGTGTGTGTGTGTGTGTGTGTGTGTGTGTGTGTGTGTGTGTGTGTGTGTGTGTGTGTGTGTGTGTGTGTGTGTGTGACCCCCCAAAGCGCGCCGTCTAGCCTGCTTATGCAATAAGCCCACCCCCCTCAAACCCCTTGGTTGACTGTCAAGGCAGGAAGGAATATATAGGGTTGATGTGGGGTGGGGGTGGGGGGGTGGGGGGGGGTTGGACTTAAGACTATGTGGAACAACCTCACTGTGTATGGAATGATTACAAAGACATACGCTTCTCACACAAATGTGTGCACACACACACACACACACACACACACACACACACACACACACACACACACACAGCTTTCTCTGCAGGCCAGCACTTGAAGACAGACTGATTTGAGCGATAGGGTTTCCTCTGAGTGAAAACGGATGGGCTTGAAGCATATTTCCTCCTGTGCTTCGCTGCTGGAACAACACCGAACACAACGCACGCACGCACGCACGCACGCACGCACGCACGCACGCACGCACACGCACACACACACACACACACACACCAAACACCGACTGATAAATGGAGGCGCTTCCAGGGGACTTCCCCGCCGTGGAAAACGGAAATAAAATTAGCATGACACCCTTTTGTTTAACGGGCCATGAGCCCTCCTAACCCTGGCCTGTGCTCATTCCAATGTCAGAGGGTTAATTATTTCGGTTCTAAACGTAATTAGCAAAATACCACACATTGCTGTGTGGTTAAAGCCCAGGACATCCCACCACGTTGAAGTCCTTGTATATGCGTGTACAACGGGTACATTTTTACACTCTCCGAATCAAATTCACACACTCAGAGTCTTCTTCTGGGAGGCATACTATGGTCCGACGGAGCATTGGTTCGACATGCGTCCGCACCTCGGACTAGCGCCTGCTCCCGTGCTTGCGGTTATGGGAAAAAAGACCATCCCATGTATGATTGATTGATTGATTGATTGATTGATTGATTGATTGATTGATTGATTGATTGATTGATTGATGTATTTATTAAATCTTGCTTAAATCATAAATCTTGCTTAAATCTTGCTTAAATCTTGCTTAAATCTTGCTTAAAGCTTAAATCTTGCTTAAATCTTGCTTAAATCTTGCTTAAATCTTGCTTAAATCTTGCTTAAATCTTGCTTAAATCTTGCTTACGGTAATATGAAACCCCACTTAGGCAACCACGTAAAAAAGAGAGGACAGAAAATGGTACATATAGAACAGTAGAGGAGCGCTAATCACAGATTAACTCCATCCATCCATCCATCTTCAACCGCTTATCCGTAGTCGGGTCGCGCCGTCGCGGGGGCAACAGCTCCACCAGAGTGCTCCAGACTTCCCTCTCCAGAGCAACATTAGTGACTTCCTCCTGGGGGATTCTGAGACGTTCCAAGGCCAGTGAGTCGATGTGTTTCCTCCAACTGCGCCTTGGTCTGCCCCGGGGTCTCCTCCCAGTGGGACGTGCGTCGAGGACCTCCCTAGGGAGGCGCCCGAAAGGCATCCTAACCAGATGCCAGAACCACCTCAGCTGACTCCTTTCCAGGCGAAGGAGCAGCGACTCTACTCCGAGTCTCTCTCGTGTGACTGAACTTCTCACCTTATCTCTAAGGGAGATGCCAGCCACCCGTCGAAGAAAACTCATTTCGGCCGCTTGTATTCGCGACCTTATTCTTTCAGTCATGACCCACACTTCATGACTTACCATGACTTCATGACTTCATGACTCTCACTCTCACAGATTAACTAAATCACTAAAATCACTAATCACTAAATCACTAAAATCACTAAATCACTAATCACTAAATACACATAATATGAAACCCAACTTAGGCAACCACGTAAAAAGAGAGGACAGAAAATGGTACATATAGAACAGTAGAGGAGCGCTAATGAAACACTAATGAAACACTAAACACTAATGAAGCACTAAACACTAATGAAACACTAAACACTAATGAAACACTAATGAAACACTAATGAAACACTAATGAAACACTAAACACAAATGAAACACTAAACACTAATGAAACACGAAACACTAATGAAACACTAAACACTAATGCAACACTAAACACTAATGAAACACGAAACACTAATGAAACACTAAACACTAATGCAACACTAAACACTAATGAAACACTAATGAAACACTAAACACTAATGAAACACTAATGAAACACTAAACACTAATGAAACACTAATGAAACACTAAACACTAATGAAACACTAAACACTAATGAAACACTAAACACTAATGAAACACTAATGAAACACTAAACACTAATGAAACACTAATGAAACACTAATGAAACACTAAACACTAATGAAACACTAATGAAACACTAAACACTAATGAAACACTAAACACTAATGAAACACTAATGAAACACTAATGAAACACTAAACACTAATGAAACACTAATGAAACACTAAACACTAATGAAACACTAATGAAACACTAATGAAACACTAATGAAATACTAAACACTAATGAAACACTAAACACTAATGAAACACTAATGAAACACTAATGAAACACTAATGAAACACTAATGAAACACTAATGAAAAACTAAACACTAATGAAACACTAAACACTAATGAAACACTAATGAAACACTAAACACTAATGAAACACTAATGAAACACTAATGAAACTACACACTAATTAAACACTAATGAAACACTAAACACTAATGAAACACTAATGAAACACTAATGAAACACTAATGAAACACTAAACACAAATGAAACACTAAACACTAATGAAACACTAAACACTAATGAAACACTAATGAAACACTAAACACTAATGCAACACTAAACACTAATGAAACACTAATGAAACACTAAACACTAATGAAACACTAATGAAACACTAAACACTAATGAAACACTAATGAAACACTAAACACTAATGAAACACTAAACACTAATGAAACACTAAACACTAATGAAACACTAATGAAACACTAAACACTAATGAAACACTAATGAAACACTAATGAAACACTAAACACTAATGAAACACTAATGAAACACTAAACACTAATGAAACACTAAACACTAATGAAACACTAATGAAACACTAATGAAACACTAAACACTAATGAAACACTAATGAAACACTAATGAAACACTAAACACTAATGAAACACTAATGAAACACTAATGAAACACTAATGAAATACTAAACACTAATGAAACACTAAACACTAATGAAACACTAATGAAACACTAATGAAACACTAATGAAACACTAATGAAACACTAATGAAAAACTAAACACTAATGAAACACTAAACACTAATGAAACACTAATGAAACACTAAACACTAATGAAACACTAATGAAACACTAATGAAACTACACACTAATTAAACACTAATGAAACACTAAACACTAATGAAACAGTTTAGTGTTTCATTAGTGTTTCATTAGTGTTTAGTGTTTCATTAGTGTTTCATTAGTGTTTCATTAGTGTTTAGTGTTTCGTTAGTGTTTCATTAGTGTTTAGTGTTTCATTAGTGTTTCATTAGTGTTTAGTGTTTCATTAGTGTTTCATTAGTGTTTCATTAGTGTTTTTGCTTAAATCTTAAATCTTGCTTAAATCTTTCTTAAATCTTGCTTAAATCTTGCTTAAATCTTGCTTAAATCTTGCTTAAATCTTAAATCTTGCTTAAATCTTGCTTACGGTAATATGAAACCCCACTTAGGCAACCACATAAAAAGGACAGAAAATGGTACATATAGAACAGTAGAGGAGCGCTAATCACAGATTAACTAAATCACTAAAATCACTAATCACTAAAATCACTAAAAATCACTAAATCACTAAAAAATCACTAAAAAATCACTAAAAATCACTAAATCACTAAAAATCACTAAATCACTAAATCACTAAAAATCACTAAATCACTCAAATCACTAATCACTAAATCACTAATCACTAAATACACATCATATGAAACCCCACTTAGGCAACCACGTAAAAAAGAGAGGACAGAAAATGGTACATATAGAACAGTAGAGGAGCGCTAATCACAGATTAACTAAATCACTAAAATCACTAATCACTAAATCACTAAAATAAATCACTAAAATCACTAAAAAAAATCACTAAATCACTAAAATAATCACTAAAATCGCTAAAATCACTGATCACTAAATCACTAATCACTAAATGCTTATGGCAGTCCATCGTTGTCGATGATGACTTCATATCTCCTGGGGGTAGGGGGTGGGGGGTTTCAGCGCTTGTTGCGCTCACATAAAAGGAGTTCCTCCCTGTCCCCAGTGAGCCCCTGGGGTCAAAAAACCCTAGTTTCCTAGTTTTGGTGGCGGGTGGCAAAGCCTTCATCCAATCAGGATGAGAGGGGCCTTCCTCCAATCATGTGTGGGGGCGGGCCATGGTGCACATGCTGTTGCACTTCCCCCCACTGTAGAGCGTGTGCATGTGCACATTTTGTTACCGGGGCGGACTGGGTGGTTTTCCAAATCACCCAAATCACTGAATGCTCCTTTAAGCAAGATTTACACAAGATTTAAGATTTAAGCAAGATTTAAGCAAGATTTAAGCAAGATTTAAGCAAGATTTAAGCAAGATTTAAGCAAGATTTAAGCAAGATTTAAGATTTAACCAAGATTTAAGATTTAAGCAAGATTTAAGCAAGATTTAAGCAAGATTTAAGCAAGATTTAAGCAAGATTTAAGATTTAAGCAAGATTTAACAGTTTAGAGAATTACAGTACATTTCAAGCACAACTCAATACCAAAACTGTTAACCGTGGACGACACCATAAAGCATTACACTTGTTTACAACGACACCATAAAGCATTATACTTGTTTACAACAGGGTCCACCCTTTTCACTTCATCAGAACATGTAGAGATGTACAAATATACACTTTGATATAACAAAAACAGGAAATCATCATAAAAGGAGGTAAAAAGGGAAAAATATGTATAGGAGAAAAGGGGTGGGGGGGATTCACATTTTACGGGGGCCAGTTTCGAATTGTAGACGTCCGTAGGTTCCCTTTGAGAGCGGGTTTGAAGGAGTCAAGGCATTCACATGTCTTAATGACTGTTGGTAGGGTGTTCCACATTTTGGTGGCATAGGAGCGGAATGAATTTAGTCCCTTGTTTGTGCCGAATCTGGGTTGTACATGGATGCACTCGTATCTTGTGCACACGTGTGCACACGCACGCACACACGCGCGCGCACACACACACACACACACACACACACACACACACACACACACACACACACACACACACACACACACACACACACACACACACACACACACACTCATTTATGTCATTGCTGTCGGGCAGAAAGCTCTCATAATTAATTTCCTAAATTAACAACCATGTCTACCATGAACGTAGCTAGCAGATCTGCAAGTTCTGAGCTTGTAGATCTGCTTATTTTGATACTTTGGAATTTGAATCCTGAAAAGTATAACAGTTTTATCCAGCATGAGGTTTCCACAGGACAGAGACGATACGTGAGGGGAGACAAAAGTTTAGGACATCCATTTTGTAATTGTTATAACTCTCACCCTATAACCCCTAAACCTGAATGCTTAATCCTAAATCCCATATAACACCAACCGTGGGATGTGGGAGTTTTTGTGGGAAGCTGAGAGGGAAGTGCAGTTTGCCGTTGTTGGGTTGGCACCGTATAATATGACCAGAACCACTTTGCATTGATTCACATGCATGATGCAGTTGTTCATCTGAACTTTCTCCTGGCTTTAACCTCTTTGCCTTCCTGTCATGAATACACTTCCCCTCGCACTGCTGCACACTGTATACTTCCTGTGATGTCACACATCTTGGTGAGAGACCATGTGATGTGATGACAATGCCCACATCAGGCACGGGGCTGGGCTAACTGGCGCCCTGGGCGCTTTCAAAGCATGAACAGCATACAGCACTTTCAGACAGATGTGAACACACTGTTATCAACAATACTTAACAGCATGAGAGAGAGGCTGCGGCAACAGTCACCGTAAACACAACAGATGGACAGATGGACAAACCATCCATCCGTCTGTAGTTGGC
>NC_136808.1:59982948-60020448 GCF_951216825.1 Electrona antarctica | reverse complement strand
CCCTGGGGGTCCCTGCCCGGATCCCACTTTGAGAAGCACTGTAGCAGAGGTACAGGTCTGAATGGAACATCTTAGGCCTCATGGTGGACTGCAAACACAGGGAATCTAAAGTCTGACTTATAGAAGTGGCTTTAATCGCTTTATGCTCTGGGTCTGAACACCTCAGATCCTGTTTAGGAATGACTTTACTGGACATCTAGGACCTCATTGAGCACCCAAATCGTTAAATAAGAAATGTGTTTTTTTCCCCGCTAGAAACAGACTGTATCAAATATGAGTGAAACGATACAGAGCCCATGCACCTCCCAACAATATTCGCCGAGACAGTTTGTTAATGTTTGGACCACAATTCTTATATGAGACGATTCTAAGATGAATTATTCTCCATAGAGAAAAACTTCCGCAACCCAGGAGATGAACGGGTGACGTCAGGAGTCACTTCGGCACTCTGCTGCTGCAAGTGGAGGCTGTTAGGAAGGAAACTGAGGCAAGACTTGATGGATTTATGGACAAATATATTGTCAGCATAAAGTTGTAAGATGAAGATAGACAAGAATAGACCATTGACAAAGCTGCTATTTATGTACAGTATAAAGATACCTAACTGATACACAGAGGAGGTGTTCTTTACTGTTTTCATTTTCGTGATAGTCAGTGTGTCATATATGACACCACATCAACATTAAATATTCCCAACTGATTTTGATTGTCCATATAGGATACACACAAGCTTAGTAATATTTTCTTTCACATCAGGATGTAATGATCATTAAACTCAGAGCAATCACCACCTATCTCCCAGAATCCCTCCCTAGTCATGAGTTAGGAGTTTGAATGAATGTACAATTATGGGCATGCAGGATGTAATTTGTAGATGTGAGTGGACTTAATTTAACTGACTAAACTTATTTGGAATATTTAATTTTAAAAGAAAGAAACACTTCTCTCTCTCTCACACCTATGCCAGTGTGCCAGTGATCACCCTAGTGTGCCAATGTTGACACATGTGTCAACAGGTTGCCTGTTGGTTGCCTACAGGTTGCCTGTTGGTTGCCTACAGGTTGCCTACCCCTGCTGTATACTTCTGTGATGTTACAATATAGCTGATTCTGAGGTTCTATCATTGTTTCGGTAGGGTTTTTATTTTTATTTTTAATCCACACATTTTCAACCCATTTGTTCAAATGTCAATTATCTAATGTAATCCTGGGCGCTACACTTCCTCTGCCAACCTGGGGGGGCAGCAGACTGACCTCATGATTCCATCTATGCATGTGCATGAGGAGTCCAAGCTGCTTCATTTCACCTGACAGGGAAGAGTTTCCCCGGCCGGACGTAGCGCGTGGAAGGAACACGTTATTCCGACCAGTTCCTTTCCCCTCCATCAGGCACCCCGGCTGACCAGGGGGAGGTAGTTTATTGAGACCAGGATTACTGCATGTTTTTTGTGAGGGTACCTACCCTAGGGGACACGGGGAGAACATGCAAACTCCACACAGAAAGTCCCTTTCGCCAACCCTGCCTCGGATATGGGCACTGATGACGCGGAGGAGAGAACACGTCCCCAGTGCCCCAGCAGGAATCGAATCCAGGACAGCACTACAGACTGTGCCACCGTGCCCCTGTTTCAGTAAGGCTTGAACAACCGCATCTCACCATGGCAGTGGTGTAAAGTAGATTTTCTCAAGTACTTTAAGTACGATTTTGAGGTATTTGTACTTTGCTTGAGTATTTCCAATTTCCAATACTTTTACTTCTACTCCACTACAACTCAGAGCCAAAATTAGTACTTTTACAATTATTTGAAAACTTTAGTTATAGTTACTTTGGAGATTTTAATTTTGATTAGAGAACCCTAAATACATTTCAGCCATTTGAAAGTAGCCGATCTACAAGCTCACAATGTGTCGCATCGCGACGCATATTTTCAACCGATTTCGTACACATTTTGAACTTGTGAAAATGGACATTCTGCAATACGAGTACTTTTACTTGTAGTACTTTAAGTACATTTTGATGCAGATACTTTTGTACTTTTACTTGAGTACATTTTGAATACAGCACTTTTACTTGTAACGGAGTACGTCTACATTGCAGTATTTATACTTTTACTTAAGTAAAACATTTGAGTACTTTTTCCACCACTGCTCAATAGAGCGTCGCAGTCCCGCCCCCTACCATGGACCAGGAAATGAATCCCAATGCATTTTTCCCATAGACATTTCTTAAAGTATTTATTTAAAGACGGTTACGCCGCGGACTAAGGCTGAGCTCACACCTTTCATGCAATTCTCTGTGCTCGTTGGGTGTTGTGTCATGGCCGCCCAGCGGCCCAATGCATTTCCAATGGAGGTCACATGGTTTGACCCAACATTGTGTTGTGTGAGGGGGAGGGGCGCAGTCGTCCGCCCCTCCCCCTCACACAACACAATGTTGGGTCAAACCATGTGACCTCCATTGGAAATGCATTGGGCCGCTGGGCGGCCATGACACAACACCCAACGAGCACAGAGAATTGCATGAAAGGTGTGAGCTCAGCCAAAGCCAACTCGAGTCGTGACAACTCATGACAACACAAACAATATTTTGGACCAAACAAATAATTACAAAGAAGAAACAAAAAAAGGGTTGTAACCTGCCGTTTTTTTCTTCTTTCTAATTATTTGTTCGGCCCAAAAAATTGTGTTTGTTGTCATGATTTGTCACGACTCAAGTTGGCTTTGTCTGCGGCGTAAACGTCTTTAAATAAATACTTCATGGAATGAACCTTCCCTACTTCAGTGGAACTACGTTTCACACGATTAACATGGAATGAACCTTCCCTACTTCAGTGGAACTACGTTTCACACGATTAACATGGAATGAACCTTCCCTACTTCAGTGGAACTACGTTTCACACGATTAACATGGAATGAACCTTCCCTACTTCAGTGGAACTACGTTTCACACGATTAACATGGAATGAACCTTCCCTACTTCAGTGGAACTACGTTTCACACGATTAACATGGAATGAACCTTCCCTACTTCAGTGGAACTACGTTTCACACGATTAACATGGAATGAACCTTCCCTACTTCAATGGAACTACGTTTCACACGATTAACATGGAATGAACCTTCCCTACTTCAGTGGAACTACGTTTCACACGATTAACATGGAATGAACCTTCCCTACTTCAGTGGAACTACGTTTCACACGATTAACATGGAATGAACCTTCCCTACTTCAATGGAACTACGTTTCACACGATTAACATGGAATGAACCTTCCCTACTTCAGTGGAACTACGTTTCACACGATTAACATGGAATGAACCTTCCCTACTTCAATGGAACTACGTTTCACACAATTAACATGGAATGAACCGTCCCTACTTCAGTGGAACTACGTTTTACACGATTAACATGGAATGAACCTTCCCTACTTCAGTGGAACTACGTTTCACACAATTAACATGGAATGAACCGTCCCTACTTCAGTGGAACTACGTTTTACACGATTAACATGGAATGAACCGTCCCTACTTCAGTGGAACTGTAGGGATAGGCCAAATAACTGGTTCCTGTGGCATGTGCATGGCCTATGTTTACTAGCCTGGGTTCCAGCCTGATCTGAAAATGTCACTGCACTACTCAGTCTGGACAGTCTCCTATTCTCCACTGATAGGTGGGACATATGAAGGTTGAAATGGAACCGTGGCTTCTGATTGGTCTGTTGTGCTGGTTGAGGAAAAACACCAGTTTGACGTTGTATGTTTACACTGGTATAGCCCAAATCTAATCTCTGGCCTATCCTCAAGTTCAAGTCTGAACAGCAACATGAAAACTGTCAATACTTCCGTAAGTAACTAAGGACCGACCCCCTGTTGAAGACCCCTTGCGTTAGACAGACGCCTTAAAGCTGCTGTGTGTCGTAGTAACACCAAGCCCCCAGTAAGGCTATCCAACGTTGAGAGATGCCACTACCTACTGGAGAAATGTGGAATTGCAGCATTTTAATGGAGGTGGACGGACAGGGCCGGATTAACACCTCTGAGGGCCCCTGGGCACTGAAGCTCGAAGGGCCCCTCTTCACGCACGCACAATTTTTTTGCTGTTTTGGAGCCGTTTTGGGCCAGTTTTATTTCCAGTCGCCTACCCCCCCCAGAGTGACAGCCAATCTAGCGCATTGTTGCTGCTTTACACAAAATTGCACTTTTCAGCTGCCCTTCTCACCAACAATACAATCTTTTTAGAAACCATTTATTTCATTCGGATTAGCAGGGACATTTTCTGTGGAGCTAAAAAAAATTAAAAATAAAGTTTTTTTTTTTTTGAGGGGCCCCTGGTGCCAAGGGCCCCTGGGCACGTGTCCAAAGTGCCCATATGGTAGATCCGGGCCCTGTGGACGGACGTTCATGACGTCACGTGCATATAAGCCCGGACCCCAAAATTGAGGCCCGGGCTAGGCTAAACTTCCGCTCGCTCGAGCCATTGAGTCATAATTATACTTCCGGAAGTCTTCCGAGTGCTTCAAAAACGTCCACTGAAATTAATAGTGGGGGGGGGGGGCGGGGCTAACGCTCCAGTTCGGTCTCTATCCTTTATACAGTAGCTCTATGAGTAACACTATGAGGACCGACCCCCTGTTGAAGACCCCTAGTTGGGTTAGACCTTCCCTTAAAGCTGCTGTGTTCTCATTGGGCCTCATGCGCCAATAAGTTCCTAACTTTTCCTCTTACATTTCTTCCTAAGTGAATTCCTAAGTGAAGTCCAGTCAGATTCATGAAACGTTCTTAAGTAGGCAGAATTGTTCGTAAGCATGTTCTTATGATGATGAATCCAAATCCTCGTAACTTGAAGGGGTGTGCCAGTTCATTCAAATTATCATAGGTAGACGCCCCAAATATCCTAATTAGCATCCTAATTACCATAGGGAACCGCCCCACCAATCCCATATAAGGCATTGGGAATTCACTTTCCTACCTGTGTTTTACCCAGGTGGGTGTTTTTTTGCATGACTCCATGGCCTTGCCTGCAGTCACACCTGTGTGTGATTTCAGCACACAGAAATCACAGGACCTCATACACAGAAATAAAGTTGAGTGAAGTCAAGAATACCTAAACTAAAGTCTAAATATGGTGGAACACCAGACTCCAAACATTAAAAAGCAATAGTACTGTGGTGTGGAGGTACTGAAGTGAACAGAAATGTTCATATTTTCAATATTTCAATATTTTCCATATTCATGAATGTATTTTATTATTTATCTCACAATAGTCAACTTTCACCACTAGACATCAATGTAAATTTGCTGAAATTATCATATTATCCATATGTCATGTTCAGAAGTAGTGGATAGTAGTGGATATAAAACATGTTAGCACTGGAGGGTGCATGGATATGGAGGGGCTTTAAGGCAGCAACTGCTTGGTATGTAATGGTGAGGAAATAGGGGTGTTGAGGGTGATATCGTGGTGCAAGGGGTGGGATAGGGGGGCTAGCAGGTAGGAAGCTTACAGGAAAATGGAGGTGGTGGCTGTTGGTATACGGGGTGGGGGTGTAAAGGGGGGGGATGATGGCGGGTGGGGTGGGGGTTATGTGGTGGGTATGGTGTGTTTGTTTGGGTTGGGTTGTAAAGTCTAAACCAGTGGTTCTCAAACATTTTCATGTCAAGGACCCCCAAATTGACATGCATTCTGCAGACCCCCATATGAAAATATTTTCTGCTAGGGAAATGTTTTGAAGATTTATCAAAATGTTTCGAAAATAGCCGATCTACAAGCTCAAAATGGGCAGTAATGGGACACATTTGTGAGCTTGTAGATTGGCTATTATCAAAGTATAAAATGGGATTAAAGTGGTAAAATGTTCCATATTTTGCCGTGGACTGCCTGGAACTTCCTCAAGGACCCTTTGAGGTCCTCAGACCAAACTTTGAGCATCATGCAGAGGGCGCTGTTTTTCCTTTGTTTTCAGATTGCACTTAAGAACAAAAAAGGCACCCTAAGAGTGCTCCACAGTGTGCGTAGATTCTGTTCTTACCTACGAACAAATTACAGCTAAGAAAACATTGAGGGATCCCAAAACCTTCTTAAAAACTTCCTAAGTGGGTCTAAGAACAAATTTCCTCTTAAGAACTTCTTAAGAACGGTTGGCGCATGAGGCCCATTCAAATTTAGATTTGTTTCGGTTGCGCGCACATTTAGGCATATTTACCAGTAAATAAAACCTTTACTGTAAGGTTAATCTTGATTAGACTGTTGCATCTACAAACGGCTCAGTAAATGATTTATGACCCATTTGGATTCATAATGAAACTGTGACTTTGGTTCTGAGAGCCAATTGGCCAGCAGGGTCCCATGTGGTTTCACATAAGCTGATACACTACAATATAATGTAATAATTGATTGTATGATTGATTGTTAAATGAGTATATGAGGGCATGCAGGTGACATGAGGGCAATCAAAATCATTTCCAATGTGAAAGTAAAAGAAAGGTTACAAAACCCCAGTTGTCACTTTGCTCCGGATATATTGCATAATGTGTCCTCTTTGATGTTGAGTTTTATCTGCAGACTTTTTTCTTATCACTTTTCTTATCACTTTATGTTATGAGGATTCATAATGAAACATGTGACTTTGGTTCTGAGAGCCAATTGGCCAGCAGGGTCCCATGTGGTTTCACATAAGCTGTTGCACTATCAATATAATCATTTATTGTATGATTGGTATGAGGGCAGAGGTGACATGACAGCAATCAAAATCATTTTCAATGTGAAAGTAAAAGAAACGTTTCAAAACCGCACTTTACTCCGGATATATTGCATAATGTGTCCTCTTTGATGTTGAGTTTTATCTGCTTTTTATCACTTTATGTTATGATTGCTGAAACTCACAGCCTATATAATATACTGTAGGCTGTGTTAGCATCGATGTTATGAACTATTTGTCTTGTATGTTTTGTAGTTTTGTTTGCATGTTGCAAGTTGAACAAAAATCATTGCCTTTTGTACAAATGGATAGTGCTCAAAGGCAGGTGGAAAAAGTCAAAACTATTACAATTATATAATATATATTTTATAATATATACACTTCTCAGATAGTTCATATTGTCACACTAACCATACATGGTTTGTTAAAGTGATTGACAAAGTAATGAGCTGTTTCCAAACCGGTGTGTCAGTCTCTCCACCCAAATTGATATTTGGTGCCAGGGACCCCCAGAAGCGAAGATTTCTGTACAAAAAACGCAGATGCAGATGTATGTGAGCTTGTACATAGATATGCTATTATTGAATAGCCAACGTAGCCTATAAAATATGGATAAAGTGGTTAAAAATAACTGTATACTTTTTCTGGGAGTACCAGAAGTGCTCTGTTTTTTTTTGTTTGTTTTTTTACGTAAGTAATAGTGCAAGTATTGCCATCAAAATATACTATCAATACCAAAGTAAAGGTACATTTATTTGTATGTATTTATTTATTTTCAAAACAAATCTTTTATTTGTTTATTTTTCGAGAGTAACCGATCCACAAAGCTCACAATGTGTCGCATTGGCTACTTTTGAATAGACATATGCGTTTTCCATGTGTATAGTGGAGTTAAAAATACAATATCTGCCTCTGAGAAGCAGTGGAGTAGAAGGATAAAGCCTTGACAAATGGATATTACTCATATAATCTCGGTCTGTTTGAAACCTCATGTCCAAATCTGGTAGGATGCTGTGTTGGATTCATCAACAAGATGAAGATCAAGATGGACAAGTTCTTGATCAACAAGCTCAAAACACGTAGTGTTGCGTCCCGCTTTGAGCTCCTGTACGACCCATCTGCTACTTCCGATGCTTTGAGCTCCTGTACGACCCATCTGCTACTTCCGATGCTTTGAGCTCCTGTACGACCCATCTGCTACTTCCGATGCTTTGAGCTCCTGTACGACCCATCTGCTACTTCCGATGCTTGCCGATGATAAGAGGTTCCGGGCTCTGTTTTCGTCCATAAACTACTTTACTTCTTTTTTTTTTTTTACTATTTTGAAAAATATTTTTGAATAGTTAAAATAGCCAATCTACAAGCTCACAATGTGTTGATGTAGATTGGCTATAGTTGAACTATTCAAAAATAGTTTAAAAAAACGGCAAAGTAGTTTAGGGATAAGGGGTTTAGCATGGACGAGAATAGAGCCCTTCATGCCCGACAACAATGTAAAACCACTTACAACCTCTAACTAACACATATTTCTACAGCGTGCTGCTGTACCCTTATCTGTAGGACAAACACTTATTTTTGACAGGGGGCTGTATGTATACCCTTATGGAGGGGACTCGTCGTCAGAGCCGAGTCTATAAGTTAGTAAGTATCCTTATCTGTAGGACAGATCATCCCATCATTCCTCAGCGCTCGGGGCGGGGCAGCATGTGTTGTTTACCTCCGTTGGTACTTCTGTGTATTCACCTGTTGGTTTTTTCCCAACAGGTGGCTAACACCCATTGAGGAATTACCCAGTTCATTCATGACACTCCCATCAATATGAGGAACCAGTTCATTCATGACACTAGACTAGACCCATCAATATGGAAGCAGTCCATTCATAACACTATAGACCCATCAATATGGAACCAGTCCATTCATAACACTATAGACCCATCAATATGGAACCAGTCCATTCATAACACTATAGACCCATCAATATGGAAGCAGTTCATTCATAACACTAATACACTATAGACCCATCAATATGGAACCAGTCCATTCATAACACTATAGACCCATCAATATGGAACCAGTTCATTCATGACACTAGACTAGACCCATCAATATGGAACCAGTTCATTCATAACACTATAGACCCATCAATATGGAACCAGTTCATTCATAACACTATAGACCCATCAATATGGAAGCAGTTCATTCATAACACTATAGACCCATCAATATGGAACCAGTTCATTCATGACACTAGACTAGACCCATCAATATGGAAGCAGTTCATTCATAACACTAGACTAGACCCATCAATATGGAAGCAGTTCATTCATAACACTAGACTAGACCCATCAATATGGAAGCAGTTCATTCATGACACTATAGACCCATCAATATGGAAGCAGTCCATTCATAACACTATAGACCCATCAATATGGAACCAGTTCATTCATAACACTATAGACCCATCAATATGGAACCAGTTCATTCATAACACTATAGACCCATCAATATGGAACCAGTTCATTCATAACACTAGACTAGACCCATCAATATGGAACCAGTTCATTCATAACACTAGACTAGACCCATCAATATGGAAGCAGTCCATTCATAACACTAGACTAGACCCATCAATATGGAACCAGTTCATTCATAACACTAGACTAGACCCATCCATATGGAAGCAGTCCATTCATAACACTATAGACCCATCAATATGGAAGCAGTCCATTCATAACACTATAGACCCATCAATATGGAAGCAGTCCATTCATAACACTATAGACCCATCAATATGGAAGCAGTCTATTCATAACATCGGCACCATAATCTACATGCACAGTAAATGTTATACAGTAAATGGTGCTTTTTTCTACCTTTTATCCAAAGCGCTTTACATATAGGTTGTGCATTATATTCACCCATACATGCATGCACAAAATAACCTCCATGCAGTACGTAAACAGTAAAACGTGTATACCAAGCCATGAATTCCAGCCCATTCACAAGTCAACACACTGCACCTTGTCAATACGAGGGAAGTCACCTGTATCCTCATTTGATGTTAATTAGTGGGCAGGGCTTGATGAAAGACGGAAGCTGTGGTTGAGTTATGTAACGATAACGATATAACGACCACAACCTCTAGTGCAAACTGTCCACTTCCCACTGTGTACACGAGCTCTGTTTGATGCATACAGGTAGGCATGTGTCACAGAGTTGCAACTCTATTCAACAAGGTGCCTTCCAAGTCTGTTGCCCTTTCTCTTTTGTCCTCTTTGACCACATCACACCAGTCCTCACCTCCCTCCATTGGCTCCCCATTAAAGAAAGGATCGATTTCAAGATCCTTTTATATCCCTAAATGACCTGGCTCCCCCATATATGTCTGAACTCCTACATCGCCACAACCCACCTAGAGCTCTGAGGTCTGCTGACCAGTCACTACTGACCATGCCAACAGACCCAACCCATAAAACAAGAGGTGACCGTACTTTTGCTGTTGCGGCCCCAGGGCTATGGAACAACCTCCCCCCCCCACATTAGAACTGCCCAATCCTTAGAGACTTTTAAATCCCTTCTCAAAACCCACCTTTTCTCCCTCGCTTTTAATGTTGTCTGATAATTACTCTCTTGTTCTTGATTCTAATGATTATGTATACTATGTTTTTTATACTCTCAAGTCTTTATACTTGTCTACTGTGAAGCACTTTGGTCAATTTCAGTTGTGTAAATGTGGTAGTAGTAGTAGTAAGTAGCCTTGCCGAGCCATGAGGCCCATAGGGCAGGAGCCTACAGGTATCTCCTGTTTCTGTAGCGTGAGGCAGCTTGATGTACAAGTACACCCCCTGGACATGACGCTAGTATGTCGCAGGGACTTACCCCCAATCCAACCCTTGATGCTGAGTGTCAAGCAGGGAGGCACTGGGTCCCATTTTTAGAGTCTTTGGTATGACCCGGCCGGGGATCGAACCCCAACCTCCCAGTCTCAGGGCGGACACTCTAACCACAAGGTCACTGAGCTGTGTAAATGTGCTATATAAATAAAGGTTGATTGATTGATTGATTGATTGATTGACTTGTGTTTTGTTTTGCCTTTAGACTACAGTATGTCACATTCTGTGTTCTTATTGTGACAGACTTTGGACAGTTTTTTCTTCTTTCTTTCTAGAATGAATGTCTTCCTCTCTCTCTTGTTCTCTTTTCCTTGCCAAATACATTTTTGAGCGGTGCCTCCACTCCATTACGCAGCGTGTACACATGTGTGTCCCCGTACACACACACACACACACACACACACACACACACACACACACACACACACACACACACACACACACACACACACACACACGTCTGCATAGCAAGGTCCATGTTCTGCTCTGTAGGCTTTAACATCATGTTAATATGTGCGATGTTCATGGATGTGCATGTGCGTGTGTGTGTGTGTGTGTGTGTGTGTGTGTGTGTGTGTGTGTGTGTGTGTGTGTGTGTGTGTGTGTGTGTGTGTGTGTGTGTGTGTGTGTGTGTGTGTGTGTGTGTGTGTGTGCGCGCGCACAGTATAATACTGTAACTTTCTGTGTGTGGGGTTAGTGGGGGCGTGTTCTTAGTGTGTGTGTAGGCCTACTGCACTGTAACTTTCTGTGTGTGTGTGTGTGTGTGTGTGTGTGTGTGTGTGTGTGTGTGTGTGTGTGTGTGTGTGTGTGTGTGTGTGTGTGTGTGTGTGTGTGGACATGATGTCCATCTGTCACAGATGTGAAGGTCAAGCATTATCATGGTACATCTGTGAGTGTGTGTGAGAAGGAGCCATGCGTCTGTGTGTGTGTGTGTGTGTGTGTGTGTGTGTGTGTGTGTGTGTGTGTGTGTGTGTGTGTGTGTGCGTGCGTGCGTGCGTGCGTGCGTGCGTGCGTGCGTGCGTGCGTGCGTGCGTGCGTGCATGCGTGCGTGCGTGCGTGCATATACCCCCCCCCCCCCCCAACCATCACCAACCTCAGCTGTCACCCCCTGGCCTCCTTGTGCATAACTGCATTTAACCCTTGCGAGGGTACAATGGCTCTGGACATGTGGTCCTTTATTTTCCACAGAGTAAAAATGAAGACTGAGGATTTATTTTATGATGAGAAAACAACATGTGAAATCAAAGACAATAATTATTGATGTCCTCCTGAGCATTCTAAATGTGTGTGTAAATGTTTGACCTGTGAGGGTCTCCGTGGAACTGCAGTAGTCATTAAAAAAATAGTTTGAAATGAAACTTCATTCATCAGAAGTTCACACGTGAAGGTAAAAGGGGTAAAGATGTGGGTTTGAATGCTCAAAATAAAGAAAGAAAGAAGAAAAGGATGAAAAAATCACACCTGTGTGAACTGAGCAACTATACATTTATTGTTATAGTTACTGTAATGTACTGTGCTTTGTACTGTATTGTACTGTACTGTGCTCTGTACTGTACTGTATTGTACTGTTTTGTGCGGGGGTCCCCGGGAACATCCAGACCCCCAGGAACGTGCCCAGGGTGCCGACTCGGTTCCGGCAAGCCGTCCGAAACGGTCGACAAAAACAGAGTTACCGTGTGGGGGTCCCTGGGGGGTCCGTGTGGGGGTCCCTGGGGGGGCCCCGGAACATCCACAGCCCCAGGAACGTGCCCAGGGCTCGGACTGTATAGTGTACTCTACTCTGTCCCGCTTTACTCCGTGCTGTATACTCTACTGGCCACTTTAGGAGTTGCAGCTGTCCGTGTTCAGACATACAGACATACAGACATACAGACAGAGACAGACATACAGACACCCATTGCTGATGCATGAGACATCAATGTATAATATGGATGTATAATATGGATGTATATGTATGTGTGTAAGTATATGGGATAGCACAGAATCAAGCGAGTAATTTCAGTTATAGAGGGGTGGGAGTTTATACGTTTTTACTTCTTCTCACTCCTTTTCGGATATGCTTAGATTTCTTTCTTTTTTTTCTTTTTCCTTTTATTTCTTCTTGCTATATTTTAACTTTTTATTTTAATTTGCTTTTCCTTGTGATGTGAAATACAAGGAATTGTTTCTGTTTTATTGGCATATTCGAAATATACATGACAAACAAACAAACAAACAAACAAACAATGTCCCATGTTGTCTTGCAGATTGAGAGCAATATGGCAGCTTAGTTGCAGTTTTCTGCCATGCAGATCATTTGACATTATCGTCTCTGGAAAATGTCCAAAACTGTCTTCAGGATTCAAAATTCTAATTCAGCAAAACAAGCAGATCTATAAACATAAGCTCAACATGCGTCACTTTGTGCCATGTTTCTACTTTTGATGCTTTTGTGTGACACATGTATGATCAAGTAGGCCATCCATGTACAAAAACCTTGACCGGGCACCAACCGACAGGAAAGATGCACCTTTGGTCAAAATGTGGACACACTGTACGAGGTTTCTGCTTGACAGTGACGATACTGTTGGAGTGATGGCTCGTCGAAAAGAAAATCTCAAGTGAAATTGCTGCCAAGCATGAGGGTCAACCAAAGGTGCATCTCTCCTGTCGGTTGGCACCCGGTCAAGGTTCACCATGAGGGTCAACCAAAGGTGCATCTCTCCTGTCGGTTGGCACCCGGTCAAGGTGCATCTCTCCTGTCGGTTGGCACCCGGTCAAGGTGCATCTCTCCTGTCGGTTGGCACCCGGTCAAGGTGCATCTCTCCTGTCGGTTGGCACCCGGTCAAGGTTCACCATGAGGGTCAACCAAAGGTGCATCTCTCCTGTCGGTTGGCACCCGGTCAAGGTGCATCTCTCCTGTCGGTTGGCACCCGGTCAAGGTGCATCTCTCCTGTCGGTTGGCACCCGGTCAAGGTGCATCTCTCCTGTCGGTTGGCACCCGGTCAAGGTTCACCAATGTTATGAACCTGACGCTTATACGCGTCAAACGTCACACGCTTCAAAGCCATCAAAGCACTGCAACAGGACACTCTGCCCCTTTCCTCCCGTAGAACAGAAGTGAATGGTGTTATAGCCGCCACATCTGAAGCGCCCGAGCATGTGTGTGACCCTTACGGGTCCATTTGGTTCCATTCGTTTTACACCCTCTGTGTTTGTGGTGAAGAGGTTTTAACGGTGGAACAACCATGGCTTCCATGTCAGATCTTTTAGAATGGTGCGTTTATATAGCACCTTTATCCAAAGCGCTTCGCAACGTGCATTCCCCATGTGGTGCTCAGCGTGGGGCCCAGGGACCCTAAAGGCCTATTCATAGTTGGGTGTTCATAGTTGAGAGGTGGACAAAGCAGGAAAGGGCGCGCACCAGTATTGGTGAGGTGCTGGCCTAAGGCAGTAAATAAGTAAAAATAAGAAAAGGCCACACACACGTAGCCACAATGCTGTATATTTATTGAAAATAAACCAACATTTCGACCTTTCGGCCTTCTTCAGGGAATGATAGTTGAGAGGTGACCACCGAAACGGTGGTTAGTAAAAACAGAGAGATGTGCTGGGGTGAGTGGTGACCACTGAGGCGTGACGTCATGTTGTAGTTTCCGGTGGTCACCTCTTCACCGAAAACTAGACTATATGAATAGGCCTTTAGGGGTTACTTGAAGGGGTTCCAAATGGACCGAAACATATTTTTTAACTCTGAGAGTTATGGGCGACTTTGAAATGTAAACGTTTGAGAACCACTCAATTTTGTTACCCGTTCATTCACACATTTACACACCAACCAACCAACGGTGGAGGAAACCACACAAGGCGCCAACCTGCTCGTCAGGAGCAATAGGTTGGACAGACATATGTGGGCAGTATTATGCGTGTCTTAAGTACCAGGTCTTATTACTTAAATTAAGACCTGGAGGCGTGATCAATGCCGTTTGGCCACTCAGAATAGCCAAATGGCATTGACCACGCCTCCAGGTCTTAAGTTAAGTCATAAGACCTGGTACTAATACTGCCCGATATCGGGTCTAATTCCCATGTGTTACCAATGAGTCTAACGATGGCTCTGTTCCACAGTGTGGTTCTTAAATGTTTTTATTTCAGGGACCACCATAACTCTGAGAGTGTACAAATGGAACCAAATGGACTATAGTATTACGGGTCCATTTGGTTTTTGTACACTATCAGAGTTACACAGAGAATGTAAACAGATTTGTAACTTAGCGTCAACGTCCTTTCCTTGAGCGGTCGGTACACTTCCACCAATTCCAGCAATACACTCTACAGCGTATAGGGTCTTAACCGTTTCCGTCCGTAGGACGGCTCCACACGTCCTAGGGAACCCAATCAACACGTACAAAGGACGTGTGTACACGTCCTAGCGCGTCCTCAATGATATCAGGCGAGAGAAGAATATTCTGAATTTTTTCCTTTTTTTTATTTTTGACTGAGACTCTCAGGCACCCGTCGCTTCGCTCTGCCTTCATATTAGCTTACCGTTCGATTAGCTGTTAGCGCGGCAGAAAGAATACCTCGTCTTTCCTAATCCAGGGCGCTCTCCGTGGTTTTGATCTGATGGATATACTACGCGCTTCATTTCTGACTTCAACATGCCTCTCGTTCAAAATATGAATGCTTTGGAGCTTCTAGCAATATAATAGACTCGAGACCAAGTAAAGCTAAGAAAATATTTCTCCGGTTTTCTTCCGGATTGTTTCCGGGGCTTCAGAGTAAAAGCGGCCATGTCTTTCCGGCACCCCAGAGCTCCTATTTTGAAGGCCTCCCGGCACCGATTGTGTTAATGCCGATGCAGCATGGTGTGTGCTGTCTGTGAAAACAAAGAGCACATGAAAGGAAGGTGAGAGTTTTGTGAACAGATGCTCTCGACAAGACAAGACGCAAACAAACGTAGCGCTGTGTTCCGTCTGCTGTGTAATGATTCTGACAATGGAGCACGGCATGAGACGCACCGCGGGCTGAGTCATGGTTTCACACGCACACACACACGCACACGCACACACACACGCACACGCACATGCACGCGCGCACACACGCACACACACATACACACCCCCCCTCCTCGTCCTACTCTCACCCTGCGACCAGTTGCTCTGCACTGGTACAGCTGTGCATTGGTGTGACAGAAAGCGCCTGTGACTCTGTCTGTGTGTGTGTGTGTGTGTGTGTGTGTGTGTGTGTGTGTGTGTGTGTGTGTGTGTGTGTGTGTGTGTGTGTGTGTGTGTGTGTACTGCTAATGAGGGGAGAAGCAGGTCAGAGCCCCCCCCCCCCTGATGAGAAGTAGTGGTCACTTGTCACGCTTCAACGCACGCACGCACGCACGCACGCACGCACGCACGCACGCACGCACGCACGCACACACACACACACCAGAAAGTTGATGAAGTGAACATGATGAGGTCAGGATGGTGTGGGAAGAGGAGATGCTGCAGCAGGCAGAGAGAGAGGAGTAGGAAGTCTGTCTGTCTGTCTGTCTGTCTGTCTGTCTGTCTCGTTAGTTTTTCTCCCGATCCGATTTGATTTTGAGTATCTGCCGAAACAGATTTTTCTCGATCCGATATTTATATTTTTGTAGAACACTTAGGCCATATCACAATAGTATAATTTTCATAATCACAGACAATATCCAATCTAATAATATTAGATAATAATATTAACACGTGATATTATATCATGATATTATCATGATATAATATGACGTTTTTTGCTCTCGATCCGATTCCGATCATTTGGAAATGATGTGATCGGCCCCGATTTCCGATCACGTGATCGGATCGGGACAACCCTACTATCTATCTATCTATCTATCTATCTATCTATCTATCTATCTATCTATCTATCTATCTATCTATCTATCTATCTATCTATCTATCTATCTATCTATCTATCTATCTATCTATCTAGTACTCATTACTGATATTGATGATAAACTATATTTCAGACACAATAGGTCCATTTAAAAACCAGACTGTTTTCCTTCCATAATGCCCAGATCAGTTAAAAACATATAAACATAGCCTCCAATGTTTTCAGAAGCAGGAGCAATACCATCTATTATACATTTGAAAACATGTGCCCAAGCCCAGGAAAGGAACATAAAGTCACCAGCTACTACGTCACTGACACGCTGCAACACGCTGCAACACACACTGCAACAACACACTAACACGACACAGTCTTACCCTCCGCGTCGATCCACGGCTATCTCCTCATGTCGCGCCGCACGGCCACACTCAACAACACCCGCGTCAAAACTGTCATTGCACTGCCACTACAGCCGACTCCCGTCCACACTCACAAACAACAGCAATATCAATAATAAACACAAACACGCCACAAGCACCGACACCCCCGCCTAATTTGTTGCCACGTCTATGCAAACAAGCACAGAAAAAATGCCATTCAACACGCTACTTACAACTCGCTTACAATTCGCAGACCTGGCAACACTGCATCCCGTGATTCCACTCTTTTCATTGGCTGCGCCGCCAACATTGTCAAACATTGTTGCCACGTCTATGTAAACAAGGCCGCAAACCCTGACTTCCTACAGCCTACAGCCTATACTTTCACACACTACCACTCGCTTACAATACGTGGACCTGGCAACACCACATCACCCCTTCCCAATGGCTCAAAACCCCACCACGTGACCCACGTGTGTTTCGTGTTACCTTTCACACTTCCGGAAACACTACCGGAAGTTACACGGTACACACACACACACGCACACACACACACACACACACGTGCGTGCGCGCGCGCACACACACACACACACACACACACACACACACACACACACACACACACACACACACAGTGTACAGCCTGCCGGAAACCACAAGTAGAAGAAGACGAAGAACAACAACACAGGTTCTACACTGATTCTAACTTGGATGGAGAGCGCCGCGATTACATACACAGTTACAATCATGCAAACACGACCGCGTCGACACCTGGCGTGGTACAATCGGGACGAACCGAGGCGCATATATGGACAACAACAACAACACTACACGCACACGCTGCAACAACGCGCTGCAACACAAAACGTAAGTCACGTATGTAACTATGGTTCTATGAATCCTGGATGACTGCTTAACACTGGATGATTGGCGTCCAGTGTTAAGCACTGCCTCTGGCAGTCAGTAAGGATGAAATAGAACAGCTGTGTACAACGCAGTGTCACTGCAGACACGTGTGTGTGTGTGGTGTGTGCCTGCGTGCGTGCGCGGGGGGGGATTTGGATCGCCTCGCGATGCAGCTGAAATGGCACACACACACACACACACACGCCACAAAACGCTAATAATAATAATCATAATAATACACAATTACAACACTACACTAATCATAACAACAGTACAGAACAGTACAGTACACATGAGTACAGTACAGAAAGAAAGCTCACATCAGAATATTAATCCATGTAATAATAATAATAATAATAAAACATAATAACACAACACTAATAACTATAATATCAACAGTACAGAGAACAGTACAGTACATCAGAATATTAATCCATGTAATAATAATAATAACAATAAATAAGCACACAACACTAACAACAGTACAGAGAACAGTACAGTACACATGAGTACAGTACAGTACAGTATACTGTTCCTGCGCCTTGCCATGCTCTTTCAATCATAATAATAATAATAAATAACAACACTACACTAATAACAACAATAATATCAACAATACAGCGAACACTACAGTACACATGAGTACAGTACAGTACAGAAAGAAAGCTCACATCAGAATATTAATCCATGTAATAATAATAATAATAATAATACTAAATAATAACACAACACTACTAACTATAATATCAACAGTACAGAGAACAGTACAGTACAGTACATCAGAATATTAATCCATGTAATAATAATAATAATAAAAAAACACTAATACAACAGTACAGAGAACAGTACAGTACAGTACACATGACTACACTACAGTACAAAGACTTACAGTACAGTACAGTACAGTATACTGTTCCTGCGCCTTGCCATGCTCGCTTTCATACGCACATACACAAAACCAAACAGGGCCACTCAGCCAGCTTGGCAACTTTGCGCTTTCCAAGCAAATGCATCAATGAAAACATCATGGGTTGCCATTGCCTTCTTCCCATTTGCGACGCATCGCGTTAGGATGAGCGGGCCGAAGGCCCGCGAAATTCTAGTGATATATAAAACATATCACCCTATACATCTAATAAAACATATGACTTCCCCTAATGAATATATACATCATGTGAAAACGAGCCTTATTGTGTAAAATGACCACCTGTTACAATATGTTACCGTCTCAGTGTAAACGTGACCCGCTTAAAAAAACATATGGCTACACACTTGCAGTGTGACCTTGACCTTTGATGTGTTTGGAACGTAAATAAACAAATACATGAAGAGTCCAAGGTCATGACCCTGCATGCCTGCAACTCATCTGCCAGGTTGGAACCAAATCACAGCACAATGGACACAAACAAACAACAAACACACACACACACACACACACACACACACACACACACACACACACACACACACACACACACACACACACACACACACACACACACACACACACACACACACACACACCAATCTTCCTCTTTCTCTCAGATCTGTTACCTCTCTTGGCCGCTTTTAGGACTTCCTTGTATTCACATTTCGAAACAACCTGTTCTATGAACACTGCTCGTACTACACCAGCTCAGTGACCTTGTGGTTAGAGTGTCCGCCCTGAAAACTGGGAGGTCGGGGTTCGATCCCCGGCCGGGTCATACCAAAGACTGTAAAAATGGGACCCAATGCCGCCCTGCTTGACACTCAGCATCAAAGGGTTGGATTGGGGGTCAAATCTACTAATGAAATGATTCCCGAGCGCGGCGCACGCTGCGGCTCACGCTGCGGCTCACCGCTCCAAGAGATGGGTCAAATGCGGAGAACAAATTTCACTGCGGTAACGTGTGTGACAAATCGTATGACTTTGACTTTGTCTCCATGTCCTTGTCTAAAATGAGTCGAGGGCTGCTGTGGGCTATGGTGGGAGAGGATGAGCAAGCTAACTGTATACATGTGTGTATTTGTATACAATGTTTAATCTGTGCATACTGTACGTAGGACCCCACTCTGCTGCATCTCAAGGGGCTACTGTACGTAGGACCCCACTCTGCTGCATCTCAAGGGGCTACTGTCTGCTCTCAATACATTCTGTCCAAATTCTGACCACCTTCAACTTCTTTGTCACATCACAGGCAGCTTTACAGGTGTCAAAAGTGGGTGAAATACTTTGTAATAATAATATAATAATTACAAAAGTATATATAGGCAAACCAGGTGCTCACCGGAGACGTATATAGGTAAACAAATGTGTTAAAATAGTAAAAAGGTGCTCGGGATAAGACGTCAGATAAAAAAACGTTTTGAACTCCTATATCTTTTCTTCTGGTGGGGTCCCTGGAACAACATATTTTCAGATGGAGGTCGGCGGCCAATTACATCATCTTCGGGGTCCTTGACATGAAATAGTTTGAGAACCACTGACATAGAAACATACTTACGTAAAAACGTAGGTTTTTCTGAAAACTGTCATGATTTAGATTCAAGACATTTGTAGAATCGGCCTCAGGTCTAAATGGGTTAATCCAACGTGTTTTGACCTATACGGGTCCTCATCAGGGATCGTTAATCTGTGAGTGCCTGGATCTATTTTATCTGTTGAGTAAAGTATATGTTGTCTCTGTCGGGTGGAATCCTCATATGTCCACGCGTGTTGTGGCGCGAGTCGCGCGACACATTGTTCGCCTGGCTCGTACTGTACATCTGTACTTGTCAGTGAGCAACAGCGGCCGGCCGCGTGCGCGGGACGGAGTATAAATACTGTACAACGAGGCAGCGTATAGCAGATGTCTATTAGATCATCATATCACATCACATTATTATTATTAACGTACGCAGACTCATCAAACGACCGCTGGCTGCAGCCTGCCTGCCAGCCAGCCAGCCTGTGCGCAGGAGGGCAAAGGTCAGCCCACCACCCGCCGGCACGTCTCTTGACAGTGTGACAGGCGAGCGAGCGGGGCGAGCCACGGGGGCCACCGAGCCAACAGGGCCACGGCCATTGTCTCTGGGATAGGGGACGACTGTCCGTCCCCTATTGTCTGTGCTGAGCGCTACTGTCCCTGAGACAAAGGCAGCACCTGCCTGATCATCCCCGAAATTACACAGGCGCGTGCGCGAGCAGCACGGTCTCTCACACACACGCACGCACGCACGCGCACGCACGCACGCGCGCACACGCACACACACACACTGGACTGCCATGTGGCTGACACAAGGCTAACTGTTGTGTCGATAACCTCTCATTTTGCGCGGGGTGTGACATGAGGTCTGTGTGTGTGTGTGTGTGTGTGTGTGTGTGTGTGTGTGTGTGGGCGCGCACTGGAGGGGGGGGGGTCAAGTGGGTTGGACACGCAAGCACCCCCCCCCCCCCACCCCTGAATGGTGTTGGCGGGACAAAGACTGTGTGTATGAGTGTGTGTCCATGTATTTATGTGTGCAGCCATGAGTGTAGGCGTGCAAGTGTGTGTACATGACTGTGTGTGTGTGTGTGTGTGTGTGTGTGTGTGTGTGTGTGTGTGTGTGTGTGTGTGTGTGTGTGTGTGTGTGTGTGTGTGTGTGTGTGTGTGAGGAGTGGGAATGGGGGTAGAGTCACACACCCCGGGGGTCAGTTTGGCGGGAGTATCATGCATTTGGGATTTACATCTGCTCAGCCGTGTGCCGGGCTGTCCGCAGAAAACACACACACACACACACACACACACACACACACGCGCGCGCGCGCGTGGCCGCCCGTTTATGAGGGACACAGAGCGCTGGCAGCATGTTGGCATGTGGCTGATTAACAGCGGGTCAACCGGTCCATCTGTGTGTGTGAGTGTGTGCGGCGTGCGCACGTGCGCATGTGGAAGCGCGGCGGAAGCAACACTACAACACTTGTTGTGCATCTGTGCGCGGGTCTCCGGCTCCAATAAGCAGCCTCCTATTCAGCGCCGTTCCACCGCGACAAGTGGACGCATTGCTGCTGCCCCTCGCTCGCTGTATGTGGAGGAGCTCTGTCCCTCAGTCGGACTGTCTGCGAAAAAGAAGACGCCTTATTGGATTTGATCAAATAAGACATAAGCACAGTGTTTCCCCAAAGGCCACTGACTGACTGTAGGGCCTGTGTTGAGAAGCTGAACGGCTTAACGCTGGTGGAAGAAGTATAGACTCACATGTTAATTTACTTCAGTAAAAGTATATAATACCGCAATATAGAAATAGGCAAAGCAAAGTTCTTTGTTTACCCAGGGTGAATGGACTAAGCTCGAGATGCTTGTTTACAGCCAGACCCTGCTCATAGAACATTTCATGGTAGGGGTTCAATGCCTTGCTCAAGGGCACTTCAGCGGTGATAATTTTAACGTGCCGGTCCAGGGATTCGAACTGGTGACCTTCCGATAACAAGACCGCTCCGCAAACCGTTCGGCCACCGCTGCCCCAAACTCTGTTGCAAAGTAAAAGTCCGGTATTCAATATGTATAGCAATATGTACAAAGGTTTGTACATATTGTGTGTGTGTGTGTGTGTGTGTGTGTGTGTGTGCGTGCGTGCGTGCGTGCGTGCGTGCGTGCGTGCGTGCGTGCGTGCGTGCCTTGCATGTGTGTCACAGAGCACTTCGTTCCAGCCTACCTGGCGCTGTCTGGCTGTTTGTTGTGGAGTGTAAATAGTGACCAGGTCGGGTCGTCACGGCAATGGTCGGCGGCTGGCTTTGTAGCGCGGGCCAGCAGTGAACTTGAACTTGAGGGCTGAAGCACCAACGTGTGGGTGGAAGATAATGACAAGGTAAACAGCAGGCAGGTGAAAACAGGCCATGCGGCTATTAGCAAACCAACAACAGGTTAACCACATTAACCCTGGCATTTATGGGCATGTCATTGTCTCCACCAGGCCGAATGCATGGGGAGAGTATGGTTTGTAGTGTACTCCGTCTGTGTCTGTGCGTGTGCGTGTGCGTGCGTGCGTGCGTGCGTGCGTGCGTGCGTGCGTGCTTGTGTGTCCGACAGCTAATCTCTGGCACCGTTGGCTTAATCGTAGCCAAACTCTGCACACACTGCACTCCCTGGATGCCAGAGCTGAACCTCTGCCCCAATGTTTTTAACATGGGCCATAGCACCACCAGGAGGCCACAATTACCTGCCCTGGCGGAGACCTGTGGTCTAAAGAGCACTTTTTCCTAGATGAAAATCAAATGCATTTGCATTCATTTGTTTGGTGTAGCAGAGTGGCTCAGAGTCTCTGTTTGGTGTAGCAGAGTGGCTCAGAGCCTCTGTTTGGTGTAGCAGAGTGGCTCAGAGTCTCTGTTTGGTGTAGCAGAGTGGCTCAGAGCCTCTTGGTGTAGCAGAGTGGCTCAGAGTCTCTGTTTGGTGTAGCAGAGTGGCTCAGAGCCTCTGTTTGGTGTAGCAGAGTGGATCAGAGTCTCTGTTTGGTGTAGCAGAGTGGCTCAGAGCCTCTTGGTGTAGCAGAGTGGCTCAGAGCCTCTTGGTGTAGCAGAGTGGCTCAGAGCCTCTGTTTGGTGTAGCAGAGTGGCTCAGAGTCTCTGTTTGGTGTAGCAGAGTGGCTCAGAGCCTCTGTTTGGTGTAGCAGAGTGGCTCAGAGCCTCTGTTTGGTGTAGCAGAGTGGCTCAGAGCCTCTGTTTGGTGTAGCAGAGTGGCTCAGAGCCTCTTGGTGTAGCAGAGTGGCTCAGAGTCTCTGTTTGGTGTAGCAGAGTGGCTCAGAGCCTCTGTTTGGTGTAGCAGAGTGGCTCAGGGCCTTTGTTTGGTGTAGCAGAGTGGCTCAGAGCCTCTGTTTGGTGTAGCAGAGTGGCTCAGAGCCTCTTGGTGTAGCAGAGTGGCTCAGAGCCTCTTGGTGTAGCAGAGTGGCTCAGAGTCTCTGTTTGGTGTAGCAGAGTGGCTCAGAGCCTCTTGGTGTAGCAGAGTGGCTCAGAGCCTCTTGGTGTAGCAGAGTGGCTCAGAGCCTCTTGGTGTAGCAGAGTGGCTCAGAGCCTCTGTTTGGTGTAGCAGAGTGGCTCAGAGTCTCTGTTTGGTGTAGCAGAGTGGCTCAGAGCCTCTTGGTGTAGCAGAGTGGCTCAGAGTCTCTGTTTGGTGTAGCAGAGTGGCTCAGAGTCTCTGTTTGGTGTAGCAGAGTGGCTCAGAGCCTCTTGGTGTAGCAGAGTGGCTCAGAGCCTCTGTTTGGTGTAGCAGAGTGGCTCAGAGCCTCTTGGTGTAGCAGAGTGGCTCAGAGCCTCTGTTTGGTGTAGCAGAGTGGCTCAGAGCCTCTGTTTGGTGTAGCAGAGTGGCTCAGAGCCTCTGTTTGGTGTAGCAGAGTGGCTCAGAGCCTCTGTTTGGTGTAGCAGAGTGGCTCAGAGTCTCTGTTTGGTGTAGCAGAGTGGCTCAGAGCCTCTTTGTGTAGCAGAGTGGCTCAGAGCCTCTGTTTGGTGTAGCAGAGTGGCTCAGAGTCTCTGTTTGGTGTAGCAGAGTGGCTCAGAGCCTCTTGGTGTAGCAGAGTGGCTCAGAGCCTCTGTTTGGTGTAGCAGAGTGGCTCAGAGCCTCTGTTTGGTGTAGCAGAGTGGCTCAGAGCCTCTTGGTGTAGCAGAGTGGCTCAGAGCCTCTGTTTGGTGTAGCAGAGTGGCTCAGAGCCTCTGTTTGGTGTAGCAGAGTGGCTCAGAGCCTCTGTTTGGTGTAGCAGAGTGGCTCAGAGCCTCTGTTTGGTGTAGCAGAGTGGCTCAGAGCCTCTGTTTGGTGTAGCAGAGTGGCTCAGAGCCTGTGTTTGGTGTAGCAGAGTGGCTCAGAGCCTGTGTTTGGTGTAACAGAGTGGCTCACAGCCTGTGTTTGGTGTAACAGAGTGGCTCACAGCCTGTGTTTGGTGTAACAGAGTGGCTCACAGCCTGTGTTTGGTGTAACAGAGTGGCTCAGAGCCTGTGTTTGGTGTAACAGAGTGGCTCACAGCCTGTGTTTGGTGTAACAGAGTGGCTCACAGCCTGTGTTTGGTGTAACAGAGTGGCTCACAGCCTGTGTTTGGTGTAACAGAGTGGCTCAGAGCCTGTGTTTGGTGTAACAGAGTGGCTCACAGCCTGTGTTTGGTGTAACAGAGTGGCTCACAGCCTGTGTTTGGTGTAACAGAGTGGCTCACAGCCTGTGTTTGGTGTAACAGAGTGGCTCACAGCCTCTGCCTGATGGCCTCAAAAGTCTAATATCTCCCCCGGTCCATAGGGATATCCCTATCATATGGGCATACCTAACATCATATGGGCATACCTAACATCATATGGGCATACCTAACATCATATGGGCATACCTAACATCATATGGGCATACCTAACATCATATGGGCATACCTAACATCATATGGGCATACCTAACATCATATGGACATACCTAACAATGGATGCCAAAAAATGGGGAAATTCTCAATTGTGTGTGTTTTTATATCAAAAGGCCATACAAAATAAAAACGTAATTACGTGATGACGTGTAGAGCTACACATCAGTAAAAGCCAATAAAAATGAAGCTCACCCATTTGATTCCAATTGTTGCACGTCCTCCAAACACAGCTGCTACTGAAATCTTCTGTTCTGTTCTGATCTGTTTAATCTCATTCAAGATGACATCCAGACAGTGTATTACTCGTTTTCAACTTAATCATCACGCTAGGCTGTAGTGTAGGTTGTGTACAGGTTAGAAAAACATCCCTTGGCTTTTCTGTCGTCTCTCTGTCACTTTGTAATCAAACCACTCTGCATGCGAGTGGACCTACGTCCCATAGCCTGGAGGGATGCAACGCTCTGATTTGTTCAGAAACGTAGATCCTTCCGTCTGAGGCTGAAACGTCAAAATAAAATGCCCCAAAAAGCCATTTCACTACACCTTTAAGATGTTGGACTTTTTTTATACATTTTTATTTGAAATGATTTTGCAACCCTTTTTTCCACCCAGTGTCAATTATCTAATGTAATCCTGGGCGCTACACTTCCTCTGCCGGCAGCGGACTGACCTCATGCTTCCTTCTATGCATGATGAGTCCAAGCTGCTTCTTTTCACCTGACGAGGGAGAGTTTCCCCGGCCGGACGTAACGCGGGGAAGGAACACGTTATTCCGACCAGTTCCTTTCCCCTCCAATTTACAATTTAGGCATTTAGCAGACGCTCTTAATCCAGAGCGATTTACATTAAGCAATAACAAAAAGCATGGCATACATCACATATATAAAAAGTAGTTATCATGAATCATGCGTAAGCTAAGAACGTAACAGTGGAGTATCTATGTAAACTATACATACTATATTATATAATATATTATACATGTGTACTATAAAGTGCTATGACTACATAAAGTGCAATTCTAGAGCTGTCTACGTAACAAGCTATAAGTCTGTTTAAAATACTATCTAAGTCTACATAATGTGCTATCTAAGGGGCTAGGCTAGGGCAAGTGCTACGGGCCATGGTGGAGTCTGAAGAGGTGCCCTGGCTGCATGGCCAGGGGGAGGTAGTTTAGAGACCAGGATTACTGCATGTTTTTTGTGAGGGTACCTATACCTAAGATGACTGTCACGTGGGAGACCGAGTTCGATTCCCAGGCGTTACATTGGTTTCCCCGTGGGAGGAGGTCAAAAAGGGGTGAGTGTAGCAGTGGGTCAGAGCCTCTGGCTGATGTCCTCAAAAGACTAATATCTCCCGCAGTCCATAGGAATATCCCTTTGGTCTAGTGGATTAAGATGTCGGACTTTCACGCGGGAGACCCCCGGTGTTCGAATCCCGGGCGTTACAGGTGCAGCTGTATTGTTACTATGTATTGTTACTATGCTGCAAGTATGAATAGGAGTTCTGTCCCATACATCTTTTGTTTGTATAAAATCTGTGGAGCTCCTCTGGTGGAATAAATGTGTACTGTAGCCTACATCAGTAACCTTAGAAAAAGTAATTGACTAGATATTTTTGTCTACAAACTCATTTTCATATTGTGATACTCTCTCTCCACTCTGAGCCATGAGGATAATAAAATGCGTGCGTGACTGTGTGTCTGTCTGTCTGTCCGTCCGTCCGTGCATGCGTGCGTACGTGCGTGTGTGTGTTAGAGAGAGAAAGAGAGAGATAGAGGGTGTGTATAGCATCTTCCTACAAGCGTTTATCTACATGCATGTAGTTTAAAGGGCTGAATAGAGGAGTGGACAAGAGTCCTTTCACATTAGGGGAGTACCTCAGAGCATAAATCCTGCTGCCTGTCCTTTTATAAGGCCTCAATTCACCAGGGATCATGTTATGTACCAATCTGACGCACGCACGCACGCACGCACGCACGCACGCACGCACGCACGCACGCACGCACGCACGCACGCACACAGCACAAACTGGTCTCAGTCACAAGTGCGGGAACAAACAAATAACATGACAGTTACCAACTTTTCTGCCATGACATACATACATACATACATACATACATACATACTTAGGTATGCGGTCTAGTCTAACTTGGACTCAGGGGGGTGGACGCCTCTGCCTTGCATAGTCCCCAGTGAATAGGCAGGTGGCCCTTCACTGGTAACCTTACTTTGGATTTTAAATATATTAAGGTATTGTAGGCTGGGATTTTACAAAAAAGCCCCCCTTTTAAATACATACAGACATACAGACCGACATACATACATACTTATAAGGTATGCCATCTGGTGGCTAATGAACCAAACACACATTCTCAGAAGTTGGAGCAGTTTTAGAGGACCCACTTTTAGGCCAGTGCAACAGAGCATGCTTTTGCCTTTTTTAAAACCTTACCCATTTTAACCAAATACATACATACATACATACATACATACATACATACATACATACATACATACATACATACATACATACATACATACATACATACATACATACGTACGTACATACATACATACGTATACATACATACATACATACATACATACATACATACATACATACATACATACATACATACATACATACATACATACATACATACATACATACATACATACATACATGTTCACCAACCTTAACGCATGTTCACCAACCTTAACGCATGTTCACATTTTCACCAACCTTAACGCATGTTCACCAACCTTAATGCATGTTTACCAACCTTAATGCATATTCACATGTTCACAAACCTTAACGTATGTTCACCAACCTTAACACTTGTTAACCAACCTTAATGCATATTCACCAACCTTAATGCATGTTCACCAACCTTAATGCATGTTTACCAACCTTAATGCATATTCACCAACCTTAATGCATATTCACCAACCTTAATGCATGTTCACCAACCTTAATGCATATTCACCAACCTTAATGCATGTTCACCAACCTTAATGCATATTCACCAACCTTAATGCATGTTCACCAACCTTAATGCATGTTCACCAACCTTAATGCATGTTCACCAACCTTAATGCATGTTCACCAACCTTAATGCATGTTCACCAACCTTAATGCATGTTCACCAACCTTAACGCATGTTCACCAACCTTAACGCATGTTCACCAACCTTAATGCATGTTCACCAACCTTAATGCATGTTTACCAACCTTAATGCATGTTCACCAACCTTAATGCATGTTCACCAACCTTAATGCATGTTCACCAACCTTAATGCATGTTTACCAACCTTAATGCATGTTCACCAACCTTAATGCATGTTCACCAACCTTAATGCATGTTCACCAACCTTAATGCATGTTCACCAACCTTAATGCATGTTCACCAACCTTAATGCATATTCACCAACCTTAATGCATGTTCACCAACCTTAATGCATGTTCACCAACCTTAATGCATGTTCACCAACCTTAATGCATGTTCACCAACCTTAATGCATGTTCACCAACCTTAATGCATATTCACCAACCTTAATGCATGTTTACCAACCTTAATGCATGTTCACCCACCTTAATGCATGTTTACCAACCTTAATGCATGTTCATTGTTCACCCACCTTAATGCATGTTTACCAACCTTAATGCATGTTCACCAACCTTAATGCATGTTTACCAACCTTAATGCATATTCACCAACCTTAATGCATGTTTACCAACCTTAATGCATGTTCACCAACCTTAATGCATGTTTACCAACCTTAATGCATGTTTACCAACCTTAATGCATATTCACCAACCTTAATGCATGTTTACCAACCTTAATGCATATTCACCAACCTTAATGCATGTTTACCAACCTTAATGCATGTTCACCAACCTTAATGCATGTTTACCAACCTTAATGGATATTCACCAACCTTAATGCATGTTTACCAACCTTAATGCATGTTCACCAACCTTAATGCATGTTTACCAACCTTAATGCATATTCACCAACCTTAATGCATGTTTACCAACCTTAATGCATGTTCACCAACCTTAATGCATGTTTACCAACCTTAATGCATATTCACCAACCTTAATGCATGTTTACCAACCTTAATGCATGTTTACCAACCTTAATGCATGTTCACCAACCTTAATGCATGTTCACCAACCTTAATGCATGTTTACCAACCTTAATGCATGTTTACCAACCTTAATGCATGTTCACCAACCTTAATGCATGTTTACCAACCTTAATGCATGTTTACCAACCTTAATGCATGTTTACCAACCTTAACGCATGTTCACCAACCTTAATGCATGTTTACCAACCTTAATGCATGTTTACTAACCTTAATGCATGTTCACCAACCTTAACGCATGTTTACCAACCTTAATGCATGTTTACCAACCTTAATGCATGTTTACCAACCTTAATGCATGTTTACCAACCTTAACGCATATTCACCAACCTGCCTAGCCTACATATACTGTAGATGCGTACATACGTTTACTTACAAACAAATACATATACACATACACTGTACATGCACATAGACTCACATACAAATAGACTCACACACACATATGCATGAGGACACTCGCATACACAAATGCACGAATAGACACACACACACACGTGCACGCGCACACACACACACACACACACACACACACACACACACACACACACACACACACACACACACACACACACACACACACACACACACACACACACGTACATGCACACGCACACACAATGCGCTGCTGTGCCGTCCCCACAATGCAGTCAGCCTAATGTAGGAGGACAGGCGTGTACTGGCACGGCTTGCAGACACAATATGCCATAATTACACATTCATTAAATGCAAACATCTGAAAATGTTGTCGCGCTAAGGACCGCGGAATAACTCAAAAGAAAAAGTAAAACGTAAAAGAAAGAGAAGGTCAAACAAAGCTCTTTGGGGCGCGAGGCCTATACGTTGCAACTCCACTTGTACTAAAGATCCACGTTAAGGGTCGTCTGTGGACTTTAATTTGACAATACCATGATCACATAAACACTTGCATATACATTTTTGAAGAAGTGGATTAAAGCGTGTTTGACAGGTTGATTTGCAGAGGAAAGAAAGCATGGAATTCTGTTAACAGAATATCCATTCATTCATTCATTCATTCATTCATTCATTCATTCATTCATTCATCCATCCATCCATCCATCCATCCATTCATCCATCCATCCATCCATCCATCCATCCATCCATTCATCCATTCATTCAATAATTTCTTCATTATTTTAGTGCAACTATTCTAAACTATATGGCTAACTAAACTAAGCTAAACTCGGCTACTAACTTATGTAAACGAAACTAAACTAAACTATTGTAAGTTTTACTGGAAAGTGGTTCAGCTAGTTGAACCACTTTCCACCTGTTTTGGGCATGTCATTATAGACTGGTTTCTGTTCAACTATATAGGGAGCGGAATGTCGCACTCTTTAACAGCATATCTGGAATGCATCCATCAAGGTTGAGACCAGTCTAGGTCATAGAGTATATAAAGGATAGAGACCGAACTGGAGCACTAGCCCCGCCCCCAAGCTATTCATTTCGATGAAGTTGCTCAGTGGCGTTTTGAAGCACCCGGAAGACTGCCGGAATACCTCCTCCGGACCTCAAATTTGAGGTCCGGGGTGACGTATGGGTGACGTAGGGAGTGATGGTCCTACGTGGCCGTGCACGGGTCCACCTGCAGTCCTTCCCTCTTACCACTAGGGCTCAGAGCTTCAACGTTGGAGCGCCTCACTGGCCCCTTGGTCTAGGTACTCCCAGACAGTCGTGTCACGAAGATGCAAGATGCAGCTAAGAGCAGGAGTCACTTCCTGGTTTTTAAACAGCTGGTGGATGGAAAATGAAGCTCACGTGCGTCTGCAACTTGCAGCGTGGGCGGTGCTATTGGATGCACCGATAAAAACCAGGACGTGACTCCTGCTTTTGGCTGCATATTGCATCTTCGTGACGTGACTGTCTGGGAGTACTCTCTATGGTTGAGACAGTACCAGTGTTGCCAAGTCTGCTTATTATAAGCGCTATAGCCCCTCCTATAAACAGCTATAGTGTAGATTCTGTCTGAACACAAACATTAAATGCCATTGACAATGAATGGAGAATTTACGTCATATGTGTCTGAGCAAATCGGCTGTCGGTATGTCGGTGGAAACCCTTGGCCAATAAGGGACCACCATTCTTGATGATGATGTACGATGATGTATGATGATTAGAGCGGCCCTCACTTCACACAGGTGGGTTTTTTTTGGTTTTTTTGCCTTGCTTGTTGGCTTTTTGGTTTTTTTAGTGTCAAACATTTTTATTTCAAGGACCCCCCTAACTCTCAGAGTTTTACAGACCCTGTAAGGGTCCATTTAAAACCCCCTCAAGGACCCCTGAGGGTCTGAACCTCTAGCCTGGCTAATAAGCCAGACTCAAATCACACTGTCGTTTGGTATTTGAGTCTGGAGATGCTGTGTATGGATCTTGTTTCCCGGGTCTTGTTTCCACACAGTTTAACAATTTATTCATGTCCACACACAGGGAAAGCATATAGGAACACAAATATTTTAGGTGCAGCTGAAGGTTACATTCACAAACTCATGGATATGTCCTCCTGATATAACACACATGTCACTTAGCACTCCATGGGCCCAAGCAGTGGCAGCTCCGACATACAGGGCAACAGAGATGGCACACTTAGCCAGCCCTTCTGCCTCGTCTTTGGGCGGGCATCCCAAGTTGTGGAAACCCTCCGACAATTAACCAGTCCGTGGGTAATATGTCCTAGGCTGGATCACCATAGGACAGTGGTTCCCAAAGTGGGGTCCGGGGACCCCCAGAGGTACCTGAGGGAGTTCCAGGGGGTCCCCAGCTAAATTATAGTTTGGAACCAAATGGACCCTTATGGGTCTGTAACTCAGAGAGTGTACAAATGGAACCAAATGGACCCGTTACACTCTCAGAGTTAAATTAACATTGATTTTACAATATAAATTGGGGGTCCCAGATAGAAATGCCATTAAATGGGGGGTCCATAGACTAAATGCATGTCAAACTGGGGGTCCTTGAAATTAAACAGGTTGAGAATCACTGCTAGAGCCGTAAAATCTTCTCTCATGGGGGGTCCCTGGCATGTCTTTTCAAATGGGGGTCCGCGGGCTGATTAGTGTCAATTTGGGGGTCCTTGACATGACAAAGTTTGGGAACCACTGCCATAGGAAACAAAGTTCTTTTTTTTTTTCCTTTTTTTTTTGCGGCTTACGCCTTTTATTGGTTTTTTGAAGGGACAGACAGTAGGCTGACAGGAAACGGGAGAGAGATGGGGGAAGACATGCAGTAAAGGCCGTGTCGGGCTCGGGAGTCGAACCCGCGGCACACTGCGACTGGATTACCAGTCGGGTGCCCAGACGGTTACGCCACCGCCTGGGCGGAAACAAAGTTCTTAGTCTTGCACTGTTGCTTGGTGTTAAAGTGCTCTCTGTAGTTCTCACTGTTGCTTGGTGTTAAAGTGCTCTCTGTAGTTCTCACTGTTGCTTGGTGTTAAAGTGCTCTCTGTAGTTCTCACTGTTGCTTGGTGTTAAAGTGCTCTCTGTAGTTCTCACTGTTGCTTGGTGTTAAAGTGCTCTCTGTAGTTCTCACTGTTGCTTGGTGTTAAAGTGCTCTCTGTAGTTCTCACTGTTGCTTGGTGTTAAAGTGCTCTCTGTAGTTGTTGCTTGGTGTTAAAGTGCTCTCTGTAGTTGTTGCTTGGTGTTAAAGAGCTCTCTGTAGTTGTTGCTTGGTGTTAAAGTGCTCTCTGTAGTTCTCACTGTTGCTTGGTGTTAAAGTGCTCTCTGTAGTTGTTCTGGGCCTGGAAGTCGACCCGTTGCTATTCCGGGGTTAGTCCGACAGCGGACGGACATACCGCTGGAAGGCCGCCGGGTCTATTATTGCGTCTCTTCCCAGTATTGTTTGTTGTCACTGTTGTGACATGTTGTGAATGAATGCATAGGACCCGAATGGAAACAAGACCGCAAGGTCTTTCTTCGGTGCTGTCCTTTTGGACCAATGCTGTGCTTGACCCTGTAATGTTTGCATTTTTTTTGTCTAATAAAAATATCAATCAATCAATCAATCAATCAATCAATCAAAGCTGCTCATGGGAGGGGCCGTCAGGTAGCGTTGACTGTTGGTATTCCACTGGTGAATATAGTGCTTTCTTGTATAATGCAAGTAAGTTACATATAGTCCACAGAAATTGCAAATGCATCCATGCACCTACTACATTGACGATGGTAGTTACAACGGAGCAGTTTAACGTCATGCCCAGGACGTCACACACACACACACACACACACACACACACACACACACACACACACACACACACACACACACACACACACAGTGTCACACACACACATTCCCAGTAATGTTTCTTAGAAATTCACAAAAAGGAAAAGAAATCTACAAGGCCTACAGTGTGTGTTTTTTTTGCTATTCATTGTACAATGAACTATATACAGTATAGCCAGGGATTAAGTGGTTAACTAAACTATTCTAACTCACCACAGCTAGCTCACTGAGCTAAGCTAACAGGCCTGTACTGTTTTCACCTGTGGGTGAAGCTATAGTGCCAGATGGGCAGCGTGCTGTTGGGCTTTATGGAAGGATAATGAGTGTGGAAGGAGAGCTAAAGCCTCGTATCCAGGGTTGCTAAATGCTAATACCAATGGTATAGTGGTGGATGCAAACAGATGTGCCTTTAATAGCAGCAGTGACAGGATCTATAGGCTGCCACTATACAGCCCGCCATGGAGCCCCTCACAGCAATGAGGGCACAGTGTGTGTGTGTGTGTGCGTGCGTGCGTGCGTGCGTGCGTGCGTGCGTGCGTCAGTGCGTGCGTGCGTCCGTGCGTGCGTGCAAGTGTGGGGGAGGGGTGGGGGGGGGCGGGGGGGGGGGGGTGGGGGGGGGGGCGTGTGCATGTGTCTAGCCTATATTGAATCAATTGCCTTTTATTTATAACTAAACAAGACGGTACATTGGCATGGCTTCCATGTGGATCTCATGACATCATAGCCTATAGCTATATGACATCATAGCCTATAGCTATAGTAGCTAGTCATCTGTGACATCATAGCCTATAGCTATAGTAGCTAGTCATCTGTGACATCATAGCCTATAGCTATAGTAGCTAGTCATCTGTGACATCATAGCCTATAGCTATAGTAGCTAGTCATCTGTGACATCATAGCCTATAGCTATATGACATCATAGCCTATAGCTATAGTAGCTAGTCATCTGTGACATCATAGCCTATAGCTATAGTAGCTAGTCATCTGTGACATCATAGCCTATAGCTATATGACATCATAGCCTATAGCTATAGTAGCTAGTCATCTGTGACATCATAGCCTATAGCTAGTAGCTAGTCATCTGTGACATCATAGCCTATAGCTAGTAGCTAGTCATCTGTGACATCATAGCCTATAGCTAGTAGCTAGTCATCTGTGACATCATAGCCTATAGCTATAGTAGCTAGTCATCTGTGACATCATAGCCTATAGCTATAGTAGCTAGTCATCTGTGACATCATAGCCTATAGCTATAGTAGCTAGTCATCTGTGTAATTGTGTATGTCATCAGTCATCTCCATATTTGGGCAAAGTTTCAGCCTAATCCACACAACTCATTAGTACATTGTTATAGTAACAAAGGGAGTATGTCTACCAACGTGCCTCAAGCCTGAAGCGGCTGATCCGGTGCTTCACAGGTACAAGGACATGAGTTGCATAAGGAGAAGAGACTGAAGCAGCACGGACATTTAGAGCTAAAGTATACAAAGACTAACGTTTGGACCTTGCGGTCTTCATCAGAGTCATGACTTGTCATGACATAACAGAGTTAGTCTTTGTATACTTTAGCACCTAATAAAAGGCTCTAAGTGTCCGTGCTGCTCCAGGAGTCTCTTCTACATTGTTATAGTATCGTACATTGCTGCACAATACCATGTCTATACATTTAAAGAAATCACACCCGTGTGAAGTGAGGGGCGCTCTCATCATCGTACATCATCATGACGTAACATCTCAGACACATATGCCGTAAATTCTCCATGCATTGTCAATGGGAATTTAATGTTTGTGTAAGACGAAAATCTACACTAATAGCTGAATATAGGCCCTCAACAAGATATGTTGTTGTTGTTTTTCTTTCTTCATAATCATAATATGAGACTATTATTGTCTCATACTGTACTACATATACAGTATGTCCAAAACTGTTACTTTTCAGGATTCAAATTAAAAAACAACTCAAGTAGCTCAAAATGTGGCCTTGATCTGCTATTTGATGCTTTTGTGTGACACTGTAGTGTGATCAAGTAGGGCGTTCATTTAACACAACAAGTTCAAGTGTGGAGGTTTCTGCTTGACAGCAACACTATCATTATATGGAAGAGTTCTTCACAGATGGCTGTAGGCAGGTAGCCTATAGCACAATGGAATTGCACAGTAATGACATCACAAGTGGAGGTAGTTCTGACCTATAGGCTATAAATGCGCATGATCTATTAGGCCTGACCTCGAAATTTAAATTTAAATCTTCTAAATCCTCCAGTTTTCTGAAATAAATATTTTCACGATTTTTCAAAAATGAGCTTGTAGATCTGCTATTTTTCAATAGCTAAATTATAACAATGTTTAAAACACCAAAAGGGGTTCCCGCCCAAAATGGGTTAAATGTCTAGCATTCAAGATCAAGATCAAATCTATTCTTGTCGGGTCCCCTCTGGCTCAAAATCTTTTCAGATGGTTCACACCGAATACATGGCTCCATGACATCACAGCCATCAACACTCAGGAGTGTTATTGCCATGCATCTGGCAGGACTGTACCTCGAAACAAGAATGTTCTGGCACACTAAAGCATGTTTGCCCTCCTTACTCAAAGGCGCTTCCACTGGCTTGGCCATGTCAGCCGCATGCAGGATAGCCGGATCCCCAACGACATGCAGGAAAGGCCCTTTCTTTGCTGTCGCAAACCAGACCTGAATGAATGCATGCAGGCCACATCATGAGGGACGCTGGAGCTACAAAACCACAACAAATGGGTCTTGCCACCATGAACAGGCATGGCATCCAGAAGAGTGAGAAAAAGAGAAGGGACCTTCATGTTTAGAGGAGAGGAAAGAGTGCAGACAACATATCAGCTCCCTCAGAAGTGTTGAGGAATGTCATCTGTAAACAAGAAATTATGACATAGTCATATTATTACCAGCCTCTTTTATATCGTTCCATTTGTACGCTGTCAGAGTTACAGACCCGTAAGGGTCCATTTGGTTACAAACTTAGTGTCCCTCTGTAGTGGGCTTTGCTGTCTGTAGTGTGCAAAGTGTAAATCTCGTGTAAAATAGCCTATCTACAATCTCATAAAGAATGTGCACCACAATGCATTTACCATTTTCTCACAAACAGTGAAATCCTATTGTTACTACTTTAGTTCTTTGTCGTGCATATTGTTAGTATACCTTAGTATAGTGTGACTTTCTTTAGTGGGCTTTGCTGTCTGTAGTGTGCAGAGTCTGCACATGCATTCGCATCGCGCACATCATTGATGTGTGTCCTCAGGACACACATCAACGATGTGTCAACGACAGCGACAGCAAGCAACAATATGGAAAATACAGGACAGTGTCCTGTATTTTCCATATTGTTGCTTTGCTGTCGCTGCCGTGTATTAATTAATGTTGTGACTCTTCATGCCATGCAGACGATGGGTTGTTGTGGGTTGTTAGCCTGGCTAATAAGCCAGACTCAAATCACACTGTCGTGTGGCAATTATTTTTTTTGCCAACGGCTGATTCGGTCTGCATTGCTTATTAGCCAGGCTAATGGGTTGTTGCCAGTGTTGCCAACTGTCGTGACAGAAATAAGCCAACCCACCTCCAAAAACCGGGCAAGCACCCGACATGTTTGTTTACTGTTGTTGTATTAACATTTACCCCCCCCCCCCCCCCCCCCCCTCCTCCTCCCCCAAATGGAACCACATTTGTACACTATCAGAGTTAAATTAACCTTTTTACAATATACAGCCTAATTCAGGTCAAACTTGGGGGGGGGGGCCTTGAAATGAAAATGGTTGAAAAACACTGCTATAGAGCCATACAAATCTTCTCTTATGCTGAGATCCTTTAATTGGCATATATTTTCAAATGGGGGGTCCGCAGGCTAATGAGCATCATTTTGGGGGTCCTTGACATGAAAAGGTTTGAGAACCACTGCCCGAGACATCCCAGCAGGCTCTGACCCACTGGGCCACGTCACAGTGCACCATGCGAGACATCCCAGCAGGCTCTGACCCACGTCACAGTGTGCAACATGCGAGACATCCCAGCAGGCTCTGACCCACTG
>NC_136808.1:59970643-59980248 GCF_951216825.1 Electrona antarctica | reverse complement strand
CTCTCTCTCTCCTCTCTCTCTCTCTCTCTCTCTCTCTCTCTCTCTCTCTCTCTCATCCCTGCCACCACCCCCTCTCCCCACCTCTCTCTCTCTCTCTCCTCTCTCTCTCTCTCTCTCTCCTCTCTCTCTCTCTCTCTCTCTCTCATCCCTGCCACCACCCCCCCCCTCTCCCCACCCATTCTCCTCCTCCTGGGTTGAGGGTCTTTATGTTGACATCTGTCCACCACATTCCTGCAGCCTCTCCTCATCCTACCTGTTGCTTAAACCCTAAAACTCCCATTTGTCTCTGCGTGACAAAACAAAATAAAATAAAAACACTCTTCCTGCAAGATGTAAAGTGTGGTATGTTGATTGCTCTACTCTCTCTGCATGTGAGCATGCATGCTCCTGTGTTGCAGTCCGCGTGCATGTGTGTGTGTGTGTGTGTGTGTGTGTGTGTGTGTGTGTGTGTGTGTGTGTGTGTGTGTGTGTGTGTGTGTGTGCGTGCGTGCGTGCGTGCGTGCGTGCGTGCGTGCGTGCGTGCGTGCGTGCGTGCGTGCGTGCGTGCGTGCGTGCGTGCGTGCTGTGCGTGCGTTTATTTATTATTTATTCATTTGTTGATTTTCATATATGAATTCCTTACTCGATCATAGTCATACTACAGCGTCACACCAAAGTATCAAGCTTGTATATCTGCTACTTTAACTTTTTTTAAATTCAGGTTTCCACCCCAACACACCAAATAGGCGTCAAATAGACCCCCATTTGAAAAGATATACCATAAGAGAAGATTATGACGGCTCTAGCAGTGATTCTCAACCCGTTTAATTTCAAGGACCCCCCAGTTTGACCTGCATTAGGCTACGGACCCCCATTTGATGGCATTTCTATCTCTGGGACCCCTTATGTATATTGTAAAATCAAAGTTAATTTAACTCTGAGAGTGTACAAATGGAACCAAATGGACCCGTTTGGGTCCATTTGGTTCCATTTGTACACTCTCAGAGTTACAGACCATAGAGGTTACTCTCTCTAGGTCGTCCTCAGACGAGCCTTCCATGATCCATCGTCGCTTCCATTCATCCCGGTTCTCCAAACATCCAGCCATGCATCCGACCACCCATGACCAAAATTTACATTTTAAAACAAAATGTGAGACATCAAATTATAGGCAAATGATGGCAATATATAGGCATATGGTCGAATATGACATCAAGGCATTTAAGTAATACGTTTCTAACACCCTCCCGTTCCCCCCGCCCCCCTGTCCCACACAAGTGATACTTCTGTCCCTCAAATGAACAGTTTGGATCTGGTCACCCTACTCAAGCGGGTGGGGTTCCCGTACCCCACTTTGGGAACCACTGGTCTACACCTAAACTAACTACGGTAAATTATTATCTACATCAGGGGTTCTCTACGTTTTTGGCTGGGGACCCCGGAAATGCTTTGGCCATGTCTCGTGACCCCCGCCCCGCCCCACCCCCCTTCCCCACCAGCAATACAAACTGACTGCAAAAATAACCTTAAAAATAGAGAAACTATCATAAATGAATACTGAAACCAGATTTAAGAGCAATACATGCTCCTTCTGACATAGGGAAAAGATCTGTTTAGGGTTGGCTTTCTGAACTAGTATTGAAACATTTTAAACACAAATTAAAAGTTTGTGCTTGAAATGTACTGTAATTCTGCAAACTGTTAATACATATTTCAATCAATCAATCCTGTGGGGGTCCGGGTCCCTGGCTGGCACAAGGGCGGAGATCGTGGGTAAATACATATCAATTTGGGGGTCCTTGACGGGAAAACGTTTTGAGAGCCACTGCATGGGCCTAAATACTCTCACACACACGTGAAATGGAAGGAGAAGGAGCTGGAAAGGAAGAGAGGATTCTAGCTGTGTGTGTGTTCAAAGAGATGAGCCTTCTTCCTGTGATGACCATGAGGAGAGAGGATTCTAGCTGTGTGTGTGTTCAAAGATATGAGCCTTCTTCCTGTGATGACCATGAGGAGAGAGGATTCTAGCTGTGTGTGTGTTCAAAGAGATGAGCCTTCTTCCTGTGATGAGCATGAGGAGAGAGGATTCTAGCTGTGTGTGTGTTCAAAGATATGAGCCTTCTTCCTGTGATGACCATGAGGAGAGAGGATTCTAGCTGTGTGTGTGTGTGTGTTCAAAGAGATGAGCCTTCTTCCTGTGATGAGCATGAGGAGGGTTCGGGACCCTTGACTTTGAGAGGTCGTATAAGGGTTCGGGACCCTTGACTTTGAGAGGTCGTATAAGCCGATGAGTTGCCATAAAACTAGTCGACCGGAAGAAGCAGTGAGGACGTGGGCGTGGACCCATCATCTTCATCATCATCATCATCATCATCATCATCATCATCATCGTTATCATCATCGTCGTCCTCCTCATCAGTGTCAAAGTAGCCTACTCACATTTTTTACTCAAGTAAAAGTAGCAATACTGCAGTGTAAAAAAATATACTCTGTTACCAGTAAAAGTCTGGAATTCAAAATGTACTACTATATAGTACAAATTTACTAGTACAAGTACAAAAGTATTGGCATCAAAATGTACTTAAAGTACCAAAAGTAAAAGTACTTGTTCCATAATAATACGTGTTCAAAGGTACTGTATTCTGCTGCATTGTCTGAAGGAAGCCAAACAAAAATAAGGTTTACTCTTAAGTACCTGTACTATTAAGATTCAAACATATCTTGTATCTCTTCGGGGCAAAAATGAATACCACTGTCCCCAGAGGCTGCAGCTCTCAAGACCTGTAAAATGACATTTCAGAATCTGTGAATCAGTCTCTGTCACCTAACCTTAACCTTAAGCTTAAAGGACAACTTTAGTTTTTTTCAACCAAGGTTCATGGTTTAGTTTGTAATTAGAGAAAGTAAAAGATGAGTGTTAATTTTTTTTCATGTGCTGCTTGCTTTCGGTTTAGGGATTGTAGCAGTTTTTCACAGGGGGGCGGGGGCATTCGAGCATGGGGCTAAATATGTATTTTTTTACACAATTTTATAGCGATTTTATTATTTACTATAGTCCTACTAGACCCCAAGAAATTACATCTGGCCACAAAAGATCACAGGATCTACTGAATGTGAAGGAGGCCTACTGGGGGGATGCCACACTGTGTGTCATAGGCTCAATATGTCAGTTTGTCACATTCCTTATATGTCCTTATAATTGTTTGGCCCGCGGGGAACTTCAGTATGTCAGTATGTGACCCTTTTCCACCGGTTGGGAACCGGTTCAGTTCAGCACCAGTTTTTAGTCCATGAACCATCCATCCATCCATCCATCCATCTTCAACCGCTTATCCGTAGTCGGGTCACAGGGGCAACAGCTCCACCAGAGTGTTCCAGACTTCCCTCTCCAGAGCAACATTAGTGACTTACTCCTGGGGGATCCCGAGACGTTCCAAGGCCAGTGAGTCGATGTGTTTCCTCCAACTGCGTCTTGGTCTGCCCCGGGGTCTCCTCCCAGTGGGACGAGCCTCGAGGACCTCCCTAGGGAGACGCCCGAGAGGCATCCTAACCACATGCCCGAACCACCTAATCTGGCTCCTTTCCAGGCGAAGGAGCAGCGGTTCTACTCCGAGTCTCTGGGACGTTAATGATTAATTGAGTGGGCAAAACCATACCCATATTAAAAATAAATATAAGTAAAATAATATATGATAACCCTTCCACAGTAGTAGCTTTGTCATATTTTCGATTCTTTGCATATTTTCCTACATAATGCCTATTTTGCATATTTAAATGTACAAATTCAGAACATTTGTAATTCAATAAATCATTGTCTTCGTGTAAGTAATCAATTGGGGAAGTTTCACAGTGATAAGTATTAATTACATTTTTACCTATTCACCTATCACGTACTGTAGGTGAAAATTACAAAATTTCTGATAAATATGAAAAGTTACTCCTGTGGAAGGTTTATCATTAATTTACTTAGATTGATCCTATAAACAATTTAATATAGGTATGGTTTTGCCCACTCAATTCATAATTAACATTTCAATTTTGGAGGTCTGGCTCATGGACTAAAAACAGGTTCTGAACTGAACCGGTTCCCAACCGATGGAAAAGGGGCCATATGTCAGTATGTCAGTGGTTCAAATTTTAGTTGTATTTAGTTTTTAAGTGCAAAATCGCACAAATGTTTTGAAACACTTCAAAGCTTTTCTATCACTTTTCTATCGCTTTTCTATCGCTTATCGCTTTTCTATCGCTTTTCTATCGCTTTTCTATCGCTTTTCTATCGCTTATCGCTTTTCTACTGCTTTTCTACTGCTTTTCTATTGCTTTTCTATCGCTTTTCTACCGCTTTTATATCGCTTTTCTATCGCTTTTCTATCGCTTTTCTACTGCTTTTCTATCGCTTTTCTATCGCTTTTCTATCGCTTTTCTACTGCTTTTCTATCGCTTTTCTATCGCTTTTCTATCGCTTTTCTATCGCTTTTCTATCGCTTTTCTACTGCTTTTCTATCGCTTTTCTATCGCTTTTCTATCGCTTTTCTATCGCTTTTCTACTGCTTTTCTACTGCTTTTCTATCGCTTTTCTATCGCTTTTCTACCGCTTTTCTATCGCTTTTCTATCGCTTTTCTATCGCTTTTCTATCGCTTTTCTATCGCTTATCGCTTTTCTACTGCTTTTCTACTGCTTTTCTATCGCTTTTCTATCGCTTTTCTACCGCTTTTCTATCGCTTATCGCTTTTCTATCGCTTTTCTATCGCTTTTCTATCGCTTTTCTATCGCTTATCGCTTTTCTATCGCTTTTCTATCGCTTTTCTATCGCTTTTCTATCGCTTTTCTATCGCTTATCGCTTTTCTATCGCTTTTCTATCGCTTTTCTATCGCTTTTCTACCGCTTTTCTATCGCTTTTCTATCGCTTTTCTATCGCTTATCGCTTTTCTATCGCTTTTCTATCGCTTTTCTATCGCTTATCGCTTTTCTATCTTTTTTAAATAGCAGACTATATAAAATCATTTGGAAAAGTTTTTTGACGTTTTGTGTATTTCTCCACCATCAGGACTGGTTGTCTAATACTATATGTTTGCCCCGTTAAAATTAGATATATTGTGTATATCACAGATTTTTCTATTGGCATTCAAAATATGAATTAAAAATATGAATTGAGTTGGCAGAAGGCACTGAAAAGCTGCTATCGGGGTGGCAGTCCAAGGGTTAAGACACATAAAACCTAAATTCACATCACACCAAAAATAAAGGCTGCATTATGGACATCAAATCATTAACAAACTGAATTATTTTCCGCGATATTTCCAGCAGAGCAGGCCTCTCATTCAATGGATTTTAATGACCAAAGTAATAGAAAAAAAGAACACAATCAAAAAGTATAGCACGCCATGTCAGGTTCAACCCATTTTCTTGGAGCTATTGGATCTGTGGGTCCCCGACTATTCAGGCCGAGATGAGGAATCCACGCGGTCAATGGAGATTGAAAACACGGAGCCTTGCTCTCACCACCACCTCCGTCGTAAAAATGTCACTCGCCCTTTGTCCCGAGGCACAACGATATGCTCGTACGTTGATTCACCATCCTTTGTCCCGAGGCACAACGATATACTCGTACGTTGATTCACCGTCCTTTGTCCCGAGGCACAACGATATACTCGTACGTTGATTCACCGTCCTTTGTCCCGAGGCACAACGATATGCTCGTACGTTGATTCACCGTCCTTTCCGACTCCAGGCCTCTCAGGATGTGAACAATCAAACTTCACTTTTCCTCCTCATAAAAAATAAAAGAATGAACAGAAAGACAATGACTTGACGGAACAATGGCTGCCTGATCGCTGTGTTGAGCAGATTCCTCGACCCTGCAACGACGCAGCTCTGAAACGCAACTTCCCCAATTAGTACATACCTCCTGTACATACAGTACCTGTATATATTATATATCCTGACTTCTTAGCCTATGTCTTATTTCAACTCAATTCAATTTCCTTTTCCAGGAAGAAAAATGTTGACTGTCCAACCTACGGTTCAAGAGTTATGGGCCAAACCCTAAAGCAGCCAGTGGTGGAAAAAGTACTCACATGTTTTGCTTAAGTAAAAGTACCAATACTGCAATATACGTAGTACTACTCTGTTACAAGTAATAGTCTGGAATTCAAAATGTACTTTGACGTAAAAGTACAAAAGTATTTTGGTATCAAAATATACTTTAAGTACGAACAGTAGAATGTACTCATTATGCAGAATGTCCCAAATTTTCAAATGGTTGAAATGCATATAGAGCTGCATACAGTAGAACACACACACACACACACACACACACACACACACACACACACACACACACACACACACACACACACACACACACACACACACACACACACACACACACACACACACACACACACACACACACACACACACACACACACACAAGCCAAGGCAGAAAACTATAATCTCAGCCTCCCGGCCTGGCGGTGGTAATCATAGACGTAAACTAAAGCCTCGCAGACGATATCCAAACAGCACAATGGTACAGTAGGCTGGTACTGTACTCTGTAGCATCAGTCGTTATTTACCATTATTGTTGCTGTAAACATGTGAGGGCTACATCATCACATTCCGGCCAATCACAATTGGCGTCCTCACTTTTCTGTCCTCAAATCCGTGGTACAGACAGACAGACACAGAAACATTCTGTGCTCAGCCAATCAAATCATCGCTATGGGCTAGTACACACATTGCTCAGCCAATCAAATCATCGCTATGGGCTACGCACGACACACAAAGCTGGGCATAGCCTTGCGCCCCTCAAAAACACAAAACATTAATATAATAATGGAGAAATGCGGTTTCTGACAAGTTTGACAACAATGGCGACTGTGGCTCATGAGGTAGAGCAGGTCGTCCAATGATCCATGGGTCGGCGGTTCGAATCCCGGCTCCTCCTGGCTACATGTCGAAGTGTCCTTGGGCAAGATACTGAACCCCAAATTGCTCCTGATGTGCTGGTTGGTACCTTGCATGGCTTCTGCCGCAATCGGTGTATGAATGTGCGTGTGGATGGGTGAATGTAATGCACAATCTATGTAAAGCGCCTTGGATAAAGGCACTATATATATCAATGCACCATTTACAATGAAAAACATTGGTATTTTGAGGCTCCTTCTTAAGCCCACATCATGTCACATAATTTAATCACACAGTCTGGGTTTAAATCCAGCATGTGATGTCACCGTGTCACAGCCACCCTCCATCCTGTCCAGCTGAATCCGATGCGTCCAAAATAATCTCTGTTGAAAACATTGTCGTCGTCACCAAAACCGCATAAAGACATTCCTGAACGATGTCACAGCTTCTGGGTTTTCTTTACCCCCAAGTGAAATCATGTCACATCTAAATATTAAACACAATCCCTTTTATACCAAGGGAAACCCCCCAACAATGATGTTAACCCATTTTGGGCGGGAACCCCTTTTGGTGTTTTAAATATTATGTTATAATTTAGCTATTGAAAAATAGCAGATCTACAAGAACTTGTAGGTCTGCTATTTTTGAAAAATCGTGAAAATGTGCCTCAAATCTTTGAATATATATTGTTACAGAGTGAACATTTTAACTCAAAGCTTTGCTTCTGGGGAGGTCCCTGGAACAACATATTTTCAGATGGAAGGCGGAGGCATATTACATATCATTTTTGGGGTCCTTGACATGACATATTGAGCACCACTGATACAGAAACATAAGGTTTTTCAGAAAACTGTCAGGATTAAAATTTCGACGTCAGGCCTAAATGGGTTAACCTAGTCTAGTTCTTCTAAAAAAAAAGAAGGAAAGAAAGAAAAAAACCATTATATGACTATATGGGTCTTCTATGAGTACAATAGTGTTTATAGTTCCAAGGGTGAGAGTTTTTATAAATAGTCAAAGTGCTGTCCCTGTAATGAGATGACAGAGACATTTGATTGTTTATTTAAGGCCATTGTTTCCAGAGAACATTTTGAACAGGGAAAGCACCAAAACACAATTAAAGGAGCATTCAGTGATGTGGGTGATTTGGAAAACCACCCAGTCCGCCCCGGTAACAAAATGTGCACATGCACACGCTCTACAGTCGGGGGAAGTGCAACAGCATGTGCACCAAGGCCCGCCCCCACACATGATTGGAGGAAGGCCCCTCTCATCCTGATTGGATGAAGGCTTTGCCACCCGCCACCAAAACTGAAACTAGGGTTTTTTGACCCCAGGGGCTCACTGGGGACAGGGAGGAACTCCTTATATGGTCAGCACACTCTATAGTAGGGAGGATTATCCAAATACAAAGAAAAAATAAGTGATATTTGAAAGAAGCGAAATCACTGAATATACCTTTAACCTCCTTTCAACATGTTTAACCCGTATCTTGCTCATAGTTTCAGTCCATAATGTGATATTTGACCCTCATGCTGGTGGAACCAAAGAGGTGGAAGAAAATTGGCCAACCTCTTTAAACTTTCTTTAAGCTCTAAACTTAGTGCTGGGGAATATATATATATATATATTGATATTATACTGATCTGACTATATGTATTGTCTGGGATTTTAATACAACAAATATCCGATCTAGTATATGAGCTCAAAAAGAAATGTTGATATTATCTTCACAATGTTTATCGTCCCAATATAAATGTATGTTGAGGTATTCTGTCCAAAATATTTTGGTTTTGTCCACCTGAGCTTTACTGGAGAGTTCTGGACACGTTCTAGGAAGGAACCCACTCAAGTCTTTACAGGAGAGTTCTGGACACTTTCTAGGAAGGAACTCAAGTCTTCGGCCAAAGTCCAATATCCAGAATCTCGGCCATTCGCTCACTCCCGCTCCACAACTCCAGCATGGCGGTGTTATGGTGAAATTGGTGACCTGGAAATATGTGACCATCTTGTGCAGGACTTCACACAACTTACATGGAGGTCTTTAAATACGTGGCCTAAAAATACCGCTATAGATTGAACTCTGCTAATAAACAAACTGACACATTTTCATTCGGACACTGCCATTATTTGATTGTCTACACGATTGTCACATATTTCAGCAGGTCACCAATTTCACCGTGACAACACCATACTGGAGTGAGTGAGTGTGAGTGAGAGAGTGGCTGAGATTTTGGGTTTTGGAATTTGGCTTTCAAGTGGTGGGTACGTATAGGAGACAGGAGGTCATCATGTGACCATCGACGACCTCGTCAACAGTTCAGAGTCCATCAGTCATCCGGTTGGCTGCTTCCTCCGCCTGTCAGTCACGGGGGCGGTCTTGAACCACCTCTCACCAATCAGCAGACACAGCATATGCCAGAAGACCCGCCTACCCAGGATGAGCACCACCAGCAGCACCACCAGGTACCCGGAGAACATGGCTGCCACCTGTCAAGCAATCACACGCACGCACACACGCACGCACGCACGCACGCACGCACGCACGCACACACGCATGCATGCACACACACATGCATGCACGCACACACACACACGCACGCACGCATGCATGCATACACAGTCAGTTAGACAGACAAACAGTTGACAGGCAAAATCTAAATATTTTACATTCTCTAATTTTGTAGACTTCTTGTCAATTAAGTAATGCAGATG
>NC_136808.1:59960643-59965643 GCF_951216825.1 Electrona antarctica | reverse complement strand
TACAATTATTGATGATGATGTCATATCTCTGCTGCCGGGAAGAAACCACCAAAAACTCCAAAATGTTTTTCAGAAAATGAAAATAATATTTATTTCAGGAAATGAAGAATTACCATATATTTTAAAACAACACAATACTGCCTCATGTGTTGTGTTGTGTTGTGTTGTGACTTTATATTATTGTCAATTACTTCCATGAGAGGGGGAGAGGTGGTTAGTTGTTAGCTGCTTTGTCAGACAATTTGAGGGTCTTTTTAATTTTTTATTTATTTTTGCCTTTTTTTTATATAGATCTTTACAGTATTATGACAGGAAAGGGGGAGAGAGGGGGAAGACATGCGGCAAAGGTCGTCGGGATCGGGACTTGAACCTGCGACACGCCGCCGTTACTCGTCACATCACTTTGCATCGCATCACATATAGTTTGTAGATCTGCTATTTTCACCTATAGCGACGCTACCCTGGCGACACATGCGCCCGAGAAGGCTATAAGTGAAGCCTTACGCCTGATTTACACATAGTAGGAAACCTGCACGACCGGAACCAATTGCGCCATGCTCCTCCAAAATGATGGTTTAAAATGTGTTTAGTTTGCTATAATTGTTTAGTTTTGTATGATAATTGTTTGGCATATGTCCGGGTAGCTCAGTCGGTACGGCTCTCACATTTGGACGACAAGGTCACGGGTTCGATCGGCGTATGAGTAGCAACGGCTTGGGTGCAGCAAGTCGTGCGGTAAGTACTGGGAGCTGATGGTAGGTGCGGCGCTCCACCTCAGCAATCCATCTCCCAGGGGTCTAGCGCATTGTTACCGGCTGATTCCGACAACAAGGTCAATGTTCCCAAGTGCAATGGTAACCATCTCTGCACTGCTACCCAGATGGGACTACTACCCTCCCTGAGTAAATTTTACGATGACAGTGTTATTAAACATGGCCGCCTCAAAAGAACGTTGCGGTAAGAACAAAAAAGACTCACCTTTTCTTTGGCACAGGTGAATGAATGAGTGTCGGACGGAACAACGGACGATGATAGAAAGTGAGCGATGTGACTCAGAATAAAGACTTAAACGATCTGACACTGAACCTGGCGACTGTGCTTTGAACATGCAGGGGGAGTGAATAGATGTCCTTGGTTTGACTTGTCTGATAGACTGATAGTGTGTGTCAACAAGCTGCAGTCGGCCGGTGGTGCTGGGCTGACTTTGATATCAGCTCACTGGTACTAGACGCATTCACTTTGATATCAGCTCACTGGTACTAGGCACATTCAAGCAACACCCTAGAGCACAATAGAGCATTGCCAGTGGTTTTCAAACCTTTTTGTGCCAAGACGCCCCACTCACTTTCAACCTGACGTCTATATTCTTTTGGCCATGGCTGACATTTTTCAAAAATGTAAAAAAACTAAAACAAAGATACAGATAGGATCTGCTAACTATTCTTTGGAGAAAAAGTAAAGGAACACGTTATTCCAACCAGTTCCTTTCCCCTCCATCAGGTGCCCTGGCTGGCAGTTTAGAGACCAGGATTACTGCATGTTTTTGAGAGGGTACCTACCCTATAGGGGACACGGGGAGAACAGGCAAACTCCACACAGAAAGGCCCTTTCGCCAACCCCACCTCGGGTATGGGCACTGATGACGCGGAGGAGGAAACACGGCACTCCCAGCGCCCACAGCGTCCCCAGCGGGAATCGAACCCAGGATCTTCTAGCTGTGAGGCGACAGCACTACCGACTGTGCCGCCGTGCCCCTGAATATTAACACTTCTAAAGAGAGATCAGATGTGACAGCGCGAGGCATAGTAATGGAACATTATACCTCCCAGTCCCGGTTTGGGAGGGGAAATGGAAGGCGGGGCTTTGGGAGGGGAAATGGAAGGCGGGGCTTTGGGAGGGGAAATGGAAGGCGGGGCTTTGGGAGGGGAAATGGAAGGCGGGGCTTTTCAGAGTAAAATCTGTCTAATCTGGCGCACTGGAAGTGTTTAAAGATGGAGTGCCACGATTTTATTCCACCCTAAAACATGATCATCAGTTATTATTATTATAATATAAGGAGGAAAAACTTTTCCCAAAAAGTATACGGTATTTGTTAAAATCATGCTTTTATGTGGACACGCCCACCAGTTCATTAAGTATGCCTGGTTTGCCTGGTGGGTGGTGATGGGTGGTGATCCACCTGAACTGAAGCCGCACCCACAGCTGTAGTTGTATGAAAAAGGGGGAGGGGTTAGGGGAGGGGCTGATAGTGTGATGTCACTATATTACTGTTTATTTCATTGGCATGTTTGACTGTCAAGGGTTCAGCCTCCAGGAAGAAACCCTAAATACAAAGTTAATACACCATTGCACATAAAAACGACTCCAGGGTGTCTAATGAAGTACTGTCACCTCATAGACGCATGAAAAACTGGAAAAATACAAAAATGGTGGCACTCCATCTTTAAGAAAAAAAACGTTGACAAATCCTGACAAATATGGGAGTCCTTGGCACAAAATCTATTCAAACAGGGGGTCCGCGCCGCACGGCCAAACAGGGGGTCCGCGCCGCACGGCCAAAACACAGGGGGTCCGCGCCGCACGGCCAAACAGGGGGTCCGCGCCGCACGGCCAAAACACAGGGGGTCCGCGCCGCACGGCCAAAACACATGCCAGTTCAAACAGGGGGTCCGCGCCGCACGGCCAAAACACATGCCAGTTTAACAGGGGGTCCGCGCCGCACGGCCAAAACACAGGGGGTCCGCGCCGCACGGCCAAAACACATGCCAGTTCAAACAGGGGGTCCGCGCCGCACGGCCAAAACACATGCCAGTTTAACAGGGGGTCCGCGCCGCACGGCCAAAACACAGGGGGTCCGCGCCGCACGGCCAAAACACAGGGGGTCCGCGCCGCACGGCCAAAACACAGGGGGTCCGCGCCGCACGGCCAAAACACAGGGGGTCCGCGCCGCACGGCCAAAACACATACCAGTTCAAACAGGGGGTCCGCGCCGCACGGCCAAAACACAGGGGGTCCGCGCCGCACGGCCAAAACACAGGGGGTCCGCGCCGCACGGCCAAAACACATGGGGGTCCGCGCCGCACGGCCAAAACACATGCCAGTTAGAGGGGGTCCGCGCCGCACAGCCAAAACACATGCCAGTTTGAGGGTTCTCCACATGATGTTTAATGAGAACCACTGCTGTCTATTGATCCAGCTGCCACAAGGTGTGGCTCAACAGGTCTTATACTGTGTGGATATCTCCTCAACAGGTCTTATACTGTGTGGATATCTCCTGTTCAACAGGTCTTATACTGTGTGGATATCTCCTGTTCAACAGGTCTTATACTGTGTGGATATCTCCTGTTCAACAGGTCTTATACTGTGTGGATATCTCCTGTTCAACAGGTCTTATACTGTGTGGATATCTCCTGTTCCTCAACAGGTCTTATACTGTGTGGATATCTCCTGTTCAACAGGTCTTATACTGTGTGGATATCTCCTGTTCAACAGGTCTTATACTGTGTGGATATCTCCTGTTCTCAACAGGTCTTATACTGTGTGGATATCTCCTCAACAGGTCTTATACTGTGTGGATATCTCCTGTTCAACAGGTCTTATACTGTGTGGATATCTCCTGTTCAACAGGTCTTATACTGTGTGGATATCTCCTGTTCTCAACAGGTCTTATACTGTGTGGATATCTCCTGTTCAACAGGTCTTATACTGTGTGGATATCTCCTGTTCTCAACAGGTCTTATACTGTGTGGATATCTCCTGTTCTCAACAGGTCTTATACTGTGTGGATATCTCCTCAACAGGTCTTATACTGTGTGGATATCTCCTGTTCAACAGGTCTTATACTGTGTGGATATCTCCTGTTCTCAACAGGTCTTATACTGTGTGGATATCTCCTCAACAGGTCTTATACTGTGTGGATATCTCCTGTTCCTCAACAGGTCTTATACTGTGTGGATATCTCCTGTTCAACAGGTCTTATACTGTGTGGATATCTCCTGTTCTCAACAGGTCTTATACTGTGTGGATATCTCCTGTTCAACAGGTCTTATACTGTGTGGATATCTCCTGTTCAACAGGTCTTATACTGTGTGGATATCTCCTGTTCTCAACAGGTCTTATACTGTGTGGATATCTCCTGTTCAACAGGTCTTATACTGTGTGGATATCTCCTCAACAGGTCTTATACTGTGTGGATATCTCCTGTTCAACAGGTCTTATACTGTGTGGATATCTCCTGTTCTCAACAGGTCTTATACTGTGTGGATATCTCCTGTTCAACAGGTCTTATACTGTGTGGATATCTCCTGTTCAACAGGTCTTATACTGTGTGGATATCTCCTCAACAGGTCTTATACTGTGTGGATATCTCCTGTTCTCAACAGGTCTTATACTGTGTGGATATCTCCTGTTCAACAGGTCTTATACTGTGTGGATATCTCCTGTTCTCAACAGGTCTTATACTGTGTGGATATCTCCTGTTCAACAGGTCTTATACTGTGTGGATATCTCCTGTTCAACAGGTCTTATACTGTGTGGATATCTCCTGTTCAACAGGTCTTATACTGTGTGGATATCTCCTGTTCTCAACAGGTCTTATACTGTGTGGATATCTCCTGTTCCTCAACAGGTCTTATACTGTGTGGATATCTCCTGTTCTCAACAGGTCTTATACTGTGTGGATATCTCCTGTTCAACAGGTCTTATACTGTGTGGATATCTCCTGTTCAACAGGTCTTATACTGTGTGGATATCTCCTGTTCAACAGGTCTTATACTGTGTGGATATCTCCTGTTCAACAGGTCTTATACTGTGTGGATATCTCCTGTTCAACAGGTCTTATACTGTGTGGATATCTCCTGTTCTCAACAGGTCTTATACTGTGTGGATATCTCCTGTTCAACAGGTCTTATACTGTGTGGATATCTCCTGTTCAACAGGTCTTATACTGTGTGGATATCTCCTGTTCAACAGGTCTTATACTGTGTGGATATCTCCTGTTC
>NC_136808.1:59943143-59958143 GCF_951216825.1 Electrona antarctica | reverse complement strand
GTTGGCAAAAAAAAATTGCCTACCAGCGGATTACGGTCTGGCGAGGCTCAGTAGCACGCCTCTTTCCTACAACCGAGAACAGGTCGGACCAATCGGGACACGGTATGCAATATGGGCGGGCTTTGGTACAGTGACGTTCAATGCTTGAGACTTTTGACTGACAGTAGCTCTGACCAATTGCGTCAAAGAGAAAATGTTTGAACCCGCCCCCCGGGAAATGAAATCCAAGTGGAGCCAGCCCAGACTAATATACCGCGACAGTGTTGTGTGATATTAGTCTGGCTTATTAGCCAGGCTACCACAATACAGCACTTCCACTTCTCAGACGTTTTCATTTTGAGGATTTTATAAGACTCCTATAACTCTTAGCTGTGTACCTATAACTCAGAGTGTACAAATGGACCCTTATGGGTCCATGTGGTTCAATTTGTACACATGTAAGGGTCCATTTGAAACAAAAGGTTTAGGACTTGGAGTTTTGGACTTAACTTAGGACTTGACAGTCTTGATTTGGGACTTGCCTCACCTGTGTTGACTTGGGACTTGACTCGGGACTTGAGAGCAAAGACTTGAGACTCTACTTGGACTTGCAACACAGGGACTTTGTCCCACCTCTGCTTGAGGGTCTCTGGGCCCCACATCGAGAACCACTAACTTAATATGATATCATCTGGAGCATGGAAAAACAAGGCCATTTTCTCAACACCACATATCGATTTATTTTAGATTTCCCCCAATGTATTAGTTAGTAGATCATGAGATCTCTGGTGGTCTGGCTACACGAGACTGCCATTCAAATGTCCATGATCACATTGGTCCGTGCAAACAGCGAAGAGGAATTACCGTTAGCCTCGTTCAAACCTCGTTCCCGGCCGATTCTCAAACTATGCCTGAAGAAGGCTGAAAGGCCGAAACGTTGCTATGACTCTTTAAAATAAAGTTCTTGAACCAGCAAGTGGCGGTGTGCGGGTCTCTCCTCCTTCCTCATCTCCAAGGAGAAAAGCCTGCTCAGTGCTCACTACCTAGTGGCGGTGTGCGGGTCTCTCCTCCTTCCTCATCTCCAAGGAGAAAGGCCTGCTCAGTGCTCACTACCTAGTGGCGGTGTGCGGGTCTCTCCTCCTTCCTCATCTCCAAGGAGAAAGGCCTGCTCAGTGCTCACTACCTAGTGGCGGTGTGCGGGTCTCTCCTCCTTCCTCATCTCCAAGGAGAAAGGCCTGCTCAGTGCTCACTAACTAGTGGCGGTGTGCGGGTCTCTCCTCCTTCCTCATCTCCAAGGAGAAAGGCCTGCTCAGTGCTCACTACCTAGTGGCGGTGTGCGGGTCTCTCCTCCTTCCTCATCTCCAAGGAGAAAGGCCTGCTCAGTGCTCACTACCTAGTGGCGGTGTGCGGGTCTCTCCTCCTTCCTCATCTCCAAGGAGAAAGGCCTGCTCAGTGCTCACTACCTAGTGGCGGTGTGCGGGTCTCTCCTCCTTCCTCATCTCCAAGGAGAAAAGCCTGCTCAGTGCTCACTACCTAGTGGCGGTGTGCGGGTCTCTCCTCCTATCCTTCCTCATCTCCAAGGAGAAAGGCCTGCTCAGTGCTCACTACCTAGTGGCGGTGTGCGGGTCTCTCCTCCTTCCTCATCTCCAAGGAGAAAGGCCTGCTCAGTGCTCACTACCTAGTGGCGGTGTGCGGGTCTCTCCTCCTTCCTCATCTCCAAGGAGAAAGGCCTGCTCAGTGCTCACTACCTAGTGGCGGTGTGCGGGTCTCTCCTCCTTCCTCATCTCCAAGGAGAAAGGCCTGCTCAGTGCTCACTACCTAGTGGCGGTGTGCGGGTCTCTCCTCCTTCCTCATCTCCAAGGAGAAAGGCCTGCTCAGTGCTCACTACCTAGTGGCGGTGTGCGGGTCTCTCCTCCTATCCTTCCTCATCTCCAAGGAGAAAGGCCTGCTCAGTGCTCACTACCTAGTGGCGGTGTGCGGGTCTCTCCTCCTATCCTTCCTCATCTCCAAGGAGAAAAGCCTGCTCAGTGCTCACTACCTAGTGGCAGTGTGCGGGTCTCTCCTCCTATCCTTCCTCATCTCCAAGGAGAAAGGCCTGCTCAGTGCTCACTACCTAGTGGCGGTGTGCGGGTCTCTCCTCCTATCCTTCCTCATCTCCAAGGAGAAAGGCCTGCTCAGTGCTCACTACCTAGTGGCGGTGTGCGGGTCTCTCCTCCTTCCTCATCTCCAAGGAGAAAGGCCTGCTCAGTGCTCACTACCTAGTGGCGGTGTGCGGGTCTCTCCTCCTTCCTCATCTCCAAGGAGAAAAGCCTGCTCAGTGCTCACTACCTAGTGGCGGTGTGCGGGTCTCTCCTCCTTCCTCATCTCCAAGGAGAAAGGCCTGCTCAGTGTGCGGGTCTCTCCTCCTTCCTCATCTCCAAGGAGAAAAGCCTGCTCAGTGCTCACTACCTAGTGGCGGTGTGCGGGTCTCTCCTCCTTCCTCATCTCCAAGGAGAAAGGCCTGCTCAGTGCTCACTACCTAGTGGCGGTGTGCGGGTCTCTCCTCCTTCCTCATCTCCAAGGAGAAAAGCCTGCTCAGTGCTCACTACCTAGTGGCGGTGTGCGGGTCTCTCCTCCTATCCTTCCTCATCTCCAAGGAGAAAGGCCTGCTCAGTGCTCACTACCTAGTGGCGGTGTGCGGGTCTCTCCTCCTATCCTTCCTCATCTCCAAGGAGAAAGGCCTGCTCAGTGCTCACTACCTAATGCACACAGGGTCTATAGCAGTAATTATCAAACCATTTTGTGCCAAGGACCCAAATTGATATATATTTGGTCACCGACCCCCGTCTGAATTTGTTTTGTGCCAGGGAGGGTAAAATAAATAAATAAATATATATATATATATATATATATATATATATATATATATATATATATATATATATATATATATTTATATATATATATATATATATATATATATATTTATATATTTATTTGTACTATTCAACACTTACAGTGTTGATACAGATACACTATACAGTACGCAGCGAGCTTGTATATCTGCTATTTTTGAAATGGACATAAATGGATAAAGTGGTTAAAATGATGTGATACTGTATGAAGACATTTTACTGGACCCCCTGGAACCCCCTGGGGGACCCCCCCCCCCCTGGGGGACCCCCCTCAAGGACCTCTGGGGGTCCTAAATTCTTCTGATGTCCGAAAATAGCTGATCTACCATTTTCGACTAGGATCCCTGGCACAAGATCTTTTCAAATGGGGGTCCGCCGGCCAAATACATATCACTTTGAGGGTCCCTGAGTGAGTGGGGACTGTTCTCCCTGTGGGCATGCAGTTTGAGGGTCCCTGAGTGAGTGGGGACTGTTCTCCCTGTGGGCATGCAGTTTGAGGGTCCCTGAGTGAGTGGGGACTGTTCTCCCTGTGGGCATGCAGTTTGAGGGTCCCTGAGTGAGTGGGGACTGTTCTCCCTGTGGGCATGCAGTTTGAGGGTCCCTGAGTGAGTGGGGACTGTTCTCCCTGTGGGCATGCAGTTTGAGGGTCCCTGAGTGAGTGGGGACTGTTCTCCCTGTGGGCATGCAGTTTGAGGGTCCCTGAGTGAGTGGGGACTGTTCTCCCTGTGGGCATGCAGTTTGTACGTTCTTCCAGAAAGCATGGAACAAAAACCAGAGTGAAAAGGGAGGAGAGAGAGAGAGAACAAATAAAGAGGAAGAGGAATTAGCCAGAAGACAATTGGCCACGTGGAGCGAGCAGACTTCTGCTCTGGCACAACCTGAAAAGCAACAAGTGGTGCGTGTGTGCACGTGCGTGCGTGTGTGCGTGTGTGCGTGCGTGCAGGGCACGGGGGCACCATCCCCGGGCCAACATGAGGGTTGACCACCCTGGGTGGCCCTGGCCCTGTTTGCAGCAGCAGCAGAGCTGCACTGGCACTGCATGCGGGCAGCGTGTGGGCAGTGGTGGAAAAAAGTATACTCAAAATGTTTTACTTAAGTAAAAGTACCAATACTGCAATGTGGATGTACTCTGTTACAAGTAGAAGTCCCATATTACAATTACAATTTACAATTTAGGCATTTAGCAGACGCTCTTAATCCAGAGCGATTTACATTAAGCAAGAACAAAAAAGCATGGGAATACATCACATATATAAAATGCATTTATCAAGAAACATGCGTAAGCTAAGAACGTAACTAGAACATATCTATATAATGACACTATATATACATATAAACTATACATATATACTATACTATGCTGTACATATATACTATGAAGTGCTATTCAAAATGTACTCAAGTAAAAGTACAACAGTATCGGCATCAAAATGCACGTCTTACAGTACAGTAAAAGTAAAAGTAGGCCTACTCATATTGCAGAAGGTCCCATTTCACAAGTTCAAAATCTTTTGAAAATTTGCGTCGCCAAATGGCCGAGAAGTGGTTAATGTATAGGTTTTCTAATCAAAATAAAAAGATCTCCAAAGTAACTACCAGTGCACTGAGCATTTTTCAGGCTATTCTAAAAATGAGTTATAGATGGTCTAAATATGAAAGTGTTGTAGCGGTCTAGGCTTAGATTAGACGTTCAAATCAAATCAAATCAAACTTTATTTGTATAGCACATTTCCAACGACCGAGGTCGAACCAAAGTGCTTCACATCACAGAGCATAAGAACATACATCGAGAATAATACAAGAATAAAAGGAAGGAAAAGCATTATGTAAAAGAATGTCAGAACAGAACAATATATCAAAAACAAAAGGCAGTTCCATAGGTGCATGGGAACATAGTGCATAGGTAGGCTATAAAGGCCACGGTAAACTTAATTAGGAAACGCGATTGAAAAGAAATTAGTCTTTAGCAAGGATGAAATGTTCGGGCCGAACAAATAATTAGAAAGAAGACGTTGTTTCAAAACGTTGAAACAACATAATTTCAACGTATATATATATAGGCTATAGAGCATCGCAGTCCCGCCTCCTACCCTGGACCAGGAAATGAAACCCAATGCATTTTTCCCATAGACATTTCTTAAAGTATTTATTTAAAGACGGTTACGCCGCGGACAAAGCCAACTCGAGTGGTGACAACTCATGACAACACAAACAATATTTTGGACCAAACAAATAATTACAAAGAAGAAAAACAACAAAAAAAGTGTTGTAACCTGCCGTTTTTTTCTTCTTTCTAATTATTTGTTCGGCCCGAAATATTGTGTTTGTTGTCATGATTTCTCACAACTCGAGTTGGCTTTGTACGAGGCTTAAAAGGTCTTTAAATAAATACTTTTTGAAATGTCTATGAGGAAAATGAATGGGGAATAATTTCCTGGGCCCTGGTAGGGGGCGGGACTGCGACGCTCTATAGACGGTCTATTTATAGATGTTTGAAAAACAGCTAATCAACGTCTAAGCTAAGCTAAGCCTACACGCTAAAAAACCTCCATTTTTTGAGTGGTGCAACCACTCCATTACACAGCTATGTGTGTCCCTGGGTCTGTCTGTCTGTCTGTCTGTCTGTCTGTCTGTCTGTCCAAGCACGAAAATAACTTGTTTGGTAACTCGACCGTTTCGGACGCAGGCCGGCTCGCTGGAACCGGGCCGGCACCCTGGCCACGTTCCTGTGGGTCTGGGACTTCCGCGGACCCCCACACGGAGTTTCACCACTAACTTCACACTTGATTTTTAGACGGACATAGAGCCTCCTATTGCTCAGTGGGTAGTAACAAATAATTGTAGTGGTGTACAAGTAAACTTTTGGGATCTGAAATGTTGTGGAGTAGTAAGTAAATGTATTGGAAATTGGAAATACTCAAATAAAGTACAAATTGGCCTATACCTCAAAATTGTACTTTATCCTATAGTACTACAGTACAGTACTTGAGTAAATGTACCTAGTTAGTTTATACCACCCGGTGTGTGTGTGTGTGTGTGTGTGTGTGTGTGTGTGTGTGTGTGTGTGTGTGTGTGTGTGTGTGTGTGTGTGTGTGTGTGTGTGTGTGTGTGTGTGTGTGCGTGCGTGCGTGCGTGCGTGCGTGCGTGCGTAGATGTCTGGCCAGACAACAGCGGCTGAATGTTTCATCTCCATGTGCCTTTTAAAAGTCCTCTCACCAAAAAGGGCAGCAAACATTCAGGGGGGGGGGGGGGGGGGGGTGACTGTGTTGTTCATGCCATGCCAGGCTAACTGCTAACATAAGGAAACAGACCTAGCTTGAGAAAGCTGTCTGCCGAGTCAAAACGGCGACATGATTTTGCGTCAAAACGGTTTACAAATCGGGGGCATCCGGGTGACGTGGAGGTAATGCCACCACCACCACCAGTGCAAAGGCCCTGGACCCATTCACGGCAATGGGGGGGGGGGGGGGGGGGGGGGAGCACTTACCTCGGCCAGGGAGCTCCATCAGTGGCCCTTTTGGCAATGTGCCCTTTTGGGGAAAAAACAAACAAACAAAAAACTTTTTTTTTGTACAGTGTACACTAGTGTACAGTATGTGGACCATGGTGACATTGATCAATTCTTGATAAAAAGCTTCTAATATATTATTTAGGCCCCAAAATCTATAAATCTCACACTATTAAGGCAACTGGCCGGTTCCACACGCTGCACAAGGTGCCCTTTTTTCACTTGAGCACCTGCCCCTCTAAATGTCTGTGCACGCCACTGAGCTCCATTCAACGTCAACTGGCAGTGTTCACAGTGGTCATTCTATAGAGATATAAAGGATAGAGTGCGGACCGGGACTGGAGCGACCGGTCAACTTGATGTCAGACCCGAACATCCGCTCTGTGACGCAAGCATTCTCATGTATTGATTGATTGTGTGCCCAACATCTTATTAGGCCTCATTGACATAAGACACATGCAAGAGACACTTGTGTCCTGTGTCTTCTGTGTGATGCATTTCCAATGGGAGTCACGTGGTTTGATGACACAACCTTGTTGCATGGGGGGGGGGGGGGGGGGGGGGGCAGAAGACAGCCATGCAACAAGGTTGAGTCATCAAACCACGTGACTCCCATTGGAAATGCATTGCGAGCCGTGCGACACACAGAAGACACAGGACACAAGTGTCTCTTGCATGTGTCTTATATGTAAATGAGGCCTTACAGATCCAGACAGTAAGTGAAAAAACCCTGCTTGTTTTCTCATTCAAACAGCATTTCTCATTTCTGTTTTGTGCTGTACTAAACCTCCTCTACTTAAACCCTATTTAATACTTTCAACAATGTTCAACACACAGACAGACAGACAGACAGACAGACAGACAGACAGACAGACAGACAGACAGACAGACAGACAGACAGACAGACAGACAGACAGACAGACAGACATCCAAAATTGCTCTCCCCCCTTTTTCTTACTTTATTTTATTTACTTATATTGTACCTGTTGCTTTTATCATTTAGTTTATCATGCGCTGTGGTTTAAGTGTCTTATATGAATAACTTGTATACCTACTTAAAAAAAGGAAATGAAAGTGCGGCCTATTAACATCCTGGGGATGGGAAGGCCTTTGGTCCATGTGTATTAACATCATGGGGCTGGGAAGGCCTTTGGTCCATGTGGCTGTACCTATTAACATCCTGGGGATGGGAAGGCCTTTGGTCCATGTGGCTGTACCTATTAACATCATGGGGCTGGGAAGGCCTTTGGTCCATGTGGCTGTACCTATTAACATCCTGGGGATGGGAAGGCCTTTGGTCCATGTGGCTGTACCTATTAACATCATGGGGCTGGGAAGGCCTTTGGTCCATGTGGCTGTACCTATTAACATCCTGGGGCTGGGAAGGCCTTTGGTCCATGTGGCTGTACCTATTAACATCATGGGGCTGGGAAGGCCTTTGGTCCATGTGGCTGTACCTATTAACATCCTGGGGCTGGGAAGGCCTTTGGTCCATGTGGCTGTACGTAGTATTAACATCATGGGGATGGGAAGGCCTTTGGTCCATGTGGCTGTACGTAGTATTAACATCATGGGGCTGGGAAGGCCTTTGGTCCATGTGGCTGTACCTATTAACATCCTGGGGATGGGAAGGCCTTTGGTCCATGTGGCTGTACCTATTAACATCCTGGGGATGGGAAGGCCTTTGGTCCATGTGGCTGTACGTAGTATTAACATCCTGGGGATGGGAAGGCCTTTGGTCCATGTGGCTGTACCTATTAACATCCTGGGGATGGGAAGGCCTTTGGTCCATGTGGCTGTACCTATTAACATCCTGGGGATGGGAAGGCCTTTGGTCCATGTGGCTGTACGTAGTATTAACATCCTGGGGATGGGAAGGCCTTTGGTCCATGTGGCTGTACGTAGTATTAACATCATGGGGATGGGAAGGCCTTTGGTCCATGTGGCTGTACGTAGTATTAACATCCTGGGGATGGGAAGGCCTTTGGTCCATGTGGCTGTACGTAGTATTAACATCATGGGGATGGGAAGGCCTTTGGTCCATGTGGCTGTACGTAGTATTAACATCCTGGGGATGGGAAGGCCTTTGGTCCATGTGGCTGTACGTAGTATTAACATCATGGGGATGGGAAGGCCTTTGGTCCATGTGGCTGTACGTAGTATTAACATCCTGGGGATGGGAAGGCCTTTGGTCCATGTGGCTGTACGTAGTATTAACATCATGGGGATGGGAAGGCCTTTGGTCCATGTGGCTGTACGTAGTATTAACATCCTGGGGATGGGAAGGCCTTTGGTCCATGTGGCTGTACGTAGTATTAACATCATGGGGATGGGAAGGCCTTTGGTCCATGTGGCTGTACGTAGTATTAACATCCTGGGGATGGGAAGGCCTTTGGTCCATGTGGCTGTACTTAGCATTAACATCCTGGGGATGGGAAGGCCTTTGGTCCATGTGGCTGTACATTAACATCATGGGGCTGGGAAGGCCTGGTCCATGTGGCTGTACGTAGTATGATCAAGTAAGACAGAGGAAAAAAAACACACAAAAAGTTTAAAATAAGGAGATAAGAGGTTTCAACGATATAAAGTATAGAGGGTATGTGCATGCATGAAGTGAATGGCAAATCGAGTGGCAGAGTGAGTTTATCGTCGTTTAACGTCGTTTAATACAATCACATTGGACTTTTCTGTGTGGATGTATGGGCTGTCAAGGCCAGAAAGTAGTTTTTTGGCACTCAGTAGGTATTCCCGCATAACTTCCTGGTTTGACGATGATGTCACGCGCATACTCTCTATTGTGTGAAAGCCGTTCTTAACAGTTGTCCTATTTCTCCGCGTGTGTGTCAGTGAATAAAGACATGGAATACCAGGAGGGACGTGACCGTCAGCCAATCAGCTCTCAGCCAGTCCCCCATGTGCCATCATTCTGACCTCAGCCAATCAGCTCTCAGGCAGTCCCCCATGTGCCATCATTCTGACCTCAGCCAATCAGCTCTCAGCCAGTCCCCCATGTGCCATCATTCTGACCTCAGCCAATCAGCTCTCAGGCAGTCCCCCATGTGCCATCATTCTGACCTCAGCCAATCAGCTCTCAGGCAGTCCCGCATGTGTCATCATGCTGACCTCAGCCAATCAGCTCTCAGGCAGTCCCGCATGTGTCATCATGCTGACCTCAGCCAATCAGCTCTCAGGCAGTCCCGCATGTGTCATCATGCTGACCTCAGCCAATCAGCTCTCAGGCAGTCCTGCATGTTCCATCATGCTGACCTCAGCCAATCAGCTCTCAGGCAGTCCCGCATGTGCCATCATGCTGACCTCATGGTAAACGTCCTCCTACTATATACCAATGGTGGAAAAACTACTCGCATGTTTCACTTATAAGTAAAAGTATCAATACTGCAATGTAGAACTACTCCGTTACAAGTAAAAGTCCGGAATTCAAAATGTACTCGAGTAAAAGTACGAAAGAATTGGCATCAAAATGTACTCAAAGTTACCAAAAGTAGAAAGTACTCATTATGCAGAATGTTCCATTCACAAGTTTTCAAATGGACAAAATGTATAGGATGTATGTATAGGATGTATGTATAGGATGTATGTATAGGATGTATGTATAGGATGTATGTATAGGATGTATGTATAGGGTGCATGTTTTTAATAATAATCAAAATCTACAAAGTAACTAGTAACTAACGGTTTTCAAATAAATACAAGAGTAGTAAAAGTATTGGATATTGGAAATACTCAGGTAAAGTATACAAAATACCTCAAAACTGTACTTAAGTACAGTACTTAAAGCAAATGTACTTAGGCTTCACTCAGACCTTTAAAACATTGATGCATGCTTGTTGTATGAATGTTGTGAGTGTCATGGCCGCCCCAATGCATTTCCAATGGAAGTCACATGGTTTGTAGTCCACATTTTGGACTACAAGCTGTTGTATGGCTTTCGGCTGTGTTTCGACTGCGCCCCTCCCCCTCATACAACACAAATGTTGTGTCAAACCATGTGACTCCCATTGGAAATGCATTGGGGCAAGCTGTGTCACACCCTTTGTATACAACAAGCATACAGCAATCTGTTGCGACCGTGTGAGTGAGGCCTTAGGCCTAGTTGCTTTCCACCACTGCCTCGCCTATACCCAGAATGCCATGCGCACAACAGCTGGCAGGAGGAGGGGGCGGGGCTCACTGAAGACTAGTGGTTAGATCAAGCCCACAGTAAGGCTATCCATCTACCTACTGGCGAAATGTGGAATTGCAGCACTTTCATGGAGGTGGACGGACGTTCATGAGGTCACGTGCGGAAGACCGGACCTCAAAATTGAGGTCCGGGGCTAGGCTAGGCTAAACTTCCGCTCGCTCGAGCCATTGAGTTAATCTACTTCCGGCAGTCTTCCGGTAGCCTGGCTAATAAGCCAGACTCAAATCACACTGTCGTGTGGTATTTGAGTCTGGAGATGCTGTGTATGGATCTTGTTTCCCGGGGGGGCGGGTTCAAACATTTTCTCTTTGACGCAATTGGTCAGAGCTACTGTCAGTCAAAGGTTTCAAGCATTGAACGTCACTGTACCAAAGCCCGCCCATATTGCATACCGTGTCCCGATTGGCCACACCAGTTCTCTGGTGTAGGAAATGGGCGTACAATTGAGCCTCTCCAGACCGTAATCCGCCGGCAGGCAATTTCTTTTGCCTACGGCTGATTCGGTCTGGCTTATAAGCCTATCTCACAGAATTTCCCCGCCCCCCTAAATACGCCCCCTTTCGGGGTTAGTGGTGATAGCGTGACGTCACTCCATAGACACTACATGTTAACCGAGGTAATTTAAGAAGTCTACAACTTTTGTTTTCTCAAGGTAAGGTTTGTTCTATCTGTTCGACCTGATTTACCATCTTGTTTGCTTCATAATAATATTGGTCTGTCACATTTTTACATTAGAAAATGTACTTAGATTCTCCAGAGAAAAAAACGTGTAAATGCTCATGTTAAAGACACCACTATTTACCGGAAGTGGGCGTGGAAAGCGGGCTGTGAGATAGGCCTATTAGCCAGGCTAGTCTTCCGGGTGCTTCAAAACGCCACTGAGCAACTTCCACCGAAATGAACAGCGGGGGGTGGCGGGGGAGTGCCTAACGCTCCGGTCTCTATCCTTGTATTACTCTGTGGCAGGGCTATTCAACTGCCGGCCCGTGGCCCGCGGAGCGCCCCCCTAGTGGCCCTTGGAATCATTTTCAAGAGAGTTCTAATAAAACTCTAATAAATCTCTAATAAAACTCTAGGATTAAACTATAGGATAAAACTCTAATAAAACTCTAATAAAACTATAGGATAAAACTCTAATAAAACTCTAATAAAACTATAGGATAAAACTCTAATAAAACTATAGGATAAAACTCTAATAAAACTCTAATAAAACTATAGGATAAAACTATAGGATAAAACTAGGATAAAACTAGGATGAAACTCTAGTAACTCGCACAACTCGCAAAGACTCTAAGCATTTACCGGGTGCGCGGTCGGGTAAGTCCCTTTGAAAGAGGTAATCTCTAAAAGAGAAAACACCAGCACTCACGGAACTTTTTGTCTTAAGGCACTCTTTTTATTTATTCTCATAAGAGTTGGCATGGTAGCTGCAAAGCAGCCTCAACCCTTGACCCTCAAGTCTTCATCAGCGTTGAATGCTACAAACACAGGAAGTTTCACCTTTTATGGTTTCCCTAGGTGCAACAACTTGGTCTGTACCATGTGAACAAACATGACTACATAGCCAACATATATCAACAACAGTGCAACCTTAAACAAATGAAGAGACAGGCCTAACTATTTGAACCTTTACATGAAATAACCCTGATATTCTGATATGATATATAATGTAAATGTATTCAAGGACTCTGTCCGTTATTTATGATGTCTTTTCATTTGTTTAAGGTTGCACTGTTGTTGATATATGTTGGTTATGTAGTCATGTTTGTTCACATGGTACAGACCAAGTTGTTGCACCTAGGGAAACCATAAAAGGTGACACTTCCTGTGTTTGTAGCATTCAACGCTGATGAAGACTTGAGGGTCGAGGGTTGAGGCTGCTTTGCAGCTACCATGCCAACTCTTATGAGAATAAATAAAAAGAGTGCCTTAAGACAAAAGGTTCCGTGAGTGCTGGTGTTTTCTCTTTTAGAGATTACCTCTTTCAAACTCTAATAAAACTCTAGGATAAAACTCTAATAAAACTCTAATAAAACTCTAATAAAACTATAGGATAAAACTCTAATGAAACTATAGGATAAAACTCTATTAAAACTATATAAAACTATAATAAAACTATACAACAAAACAAACTAAGGTGTGGTACTTCCTGGTTTACCAGAACGGGGTTCAACTCCCTGCGGTGCTCTGCTCAATTTGTTGTATTTACATGATTTATCACCCTATAGCATGCGCTCCGAGACGATGGACTATAGCCTGTCGCTTTTCTGTGATTTTCACATTTTTTTCAAATTCTCAGAAATCGTGAAAATGGCACCCTATAGCATGCGCTCCGAGACGATGGACTATAGCCTGTCGCTTTTCTGTGATTTTCACATTTTTTTCAAATTCTCAGAAATCGTGAAAATGGCACCCTATAGCATGCGCTCCGAGACGATGGACTATAGCCTGTCGCTTTTCCGTGATTTTCACATTTTTTTCAAATTCTCCGAAATCGTGAAAAATGGCACCCGGCCTATAGCATGCGCTCCGAGACGATGGACTATATAGCCTGTCGCTTTTCCGTGATTTTCAATTTTTTTTCAAATTCTCCGAAATCGTGAAAAATGGCACCCTATAGCAGTGGTTCCCAAACTTTTTCATGTCAAGGACCCCCAAATTCACACTCATTAGCCCCGCGGACCCCCATTTGAAAAGATATGCCAGGGACCCCCATAAGAGAAGATCTTTACGGCTCTATAGATTCTCAACCTGTTTCATCATCATCACCTTTATTTATACTCGGAAATACAGTTGAGGGAAAGCCCTCAATGTAGCTGAGGTTACAATACACTAAATACAGTCAAAAAACAATACATCAAACATTATAAATCAGGAAAAATTTAAAGGAAACTTTATACAGAACAATAATCAGTAAAATAGATCAATTTAATTTAATTTCAAGGACTCCCAGTTTGACATGCATTACGGACCCCCATTTAATGGCATTTCTATCTCTGGGACCCCAATTTATATTGTAAAATCAATGCCAATTTAACTCTGAGAGCATACAAATGGAACCAAATGGACCAGTTAGGGTCCATTTGGTTCCATGTGTACAGTGTCTGAGTTACACACCCATAAGGGTCCATTTGGTTCCAAATTATCATTTAGCTGGGTCCCCCCTGGAACTCCCTCAAGTACCCCTGGGGGTCCCCGGACCCCACTTTGGGAACCACTGCCCTATAACATGCGCTCAAAACCTCAGAAATCGTGAAAAATTGCACCCTATAGCATGCGCTCCGAGACGATGGACTATAGCCTGTCGCTTTTCCGATATTTTCACAATTTTCTTCAGATCCTCCGAAATCGTGAAAAATGGCACCCTATAGCATGCGCTCCGAGACGATGGACTATAGCCTGTCGCTTTTCCGTGATTTTCACCTTTTTTTCAAAACCTCCGAAATCGTGAAAAATTGCACCCTATAGCATGCGCTCCGAGACGATGGACTATAGCCTGTCGCTTTTCCGATATTTTCACAATTTTCTTCAGATCCTCCGAAATCGTGAAAAATGGCACCCTATAGCATGCGCTCCGAGACGATGGACTATAGCCTGTCGCTTTTCCGTGATTTTCACCTTTTTTTCAAAACCTCCGAAATCGTGAAAAATTGCACCCTATAGCATGCGCTCCGAGACGATGGACTATAGCCTGTCGCTTTTCCGATATTTTCAAAAAAAAATCAGATCCTCCCTAATCGTGAAAAATGGCACCCTATAGCATGCGCTCTGATACGATGGACTATAGCCTGTCGCTTTTCCAATATTTTCACCTTTTTTTCAGATCCTCCGAAATCGTGAAAAATGGCACCCTATAGCATGCGCTCCGAGACGATGGACTATAGCCTGTCGCTTTTCCGTGATTTTCACATTTTTTTCAAATTCTCTGAAATCGTGAAAAATGGCACCCTATGCGCTCTGAGACGATGGACTATAAGCCTGTCGCTTTTCCGATATTTTCACCTTTTATTAGAGTTTTATTAGAGTGTTATCCTAGAGTTTTATTAGTATTATTAGAGTTTTATTTGAGTTTTATTTGAGTTTTATTTGAGTTTTATTTGAGTTTTATTTGAGTTTTATTTGAATTTTATTTGAATTTTATTTGAATTTTATTTGAGTTTTATTTGAGTTTTATTTGAGTTTTATTTGAGTTTTATTTGAGTTTTATTTGAGTTTTATTTGAGTTTTACGCTTTTCCGTCATGCTTTTTCGTCACGCTTCATCACTCTAATAAAACTCTAATAAAACTATAGGATAAAACTATAGGATAAAACTCTAATAAAACTCTAATAAAACTATAGGATAAAACTCTAATAAAACTCTAATAAAACTATAGGATACTTGCACGCACGCACGCACGCACGCACACACACACA